>NW_026262789.1:0-63407 GCF_025434085.1 Hippocampus zosterae
CCCAACCCAACCCCAACCCCAACCCCAACCCCAACCACCAACCCCAACCCCAACCCCAACCCCAACCCCAACCCCAACCCCAACCCCAACCCCAACCCCAACCCCAACCCCAACCCCAACCCCAACCACCCCAACCCAACCCCAACCCCCAACCCCAACCCCAACCCCTATTAGCCATGGATTTCCCATTATTATAATGGAAAATCCAGGGTGGCCGCGGTTCACCTCCGGGTATATTAATGAATTTTTTGTTTTTGCTAACAATAACAAGTGAACATCCACACAAATCCTTGAAGAGCTGTGAGGCCTGCTGGATAGTGCGGCGAATCTGGCATAACTCTTTTGTCAAGCCTATCAGATGTGAAGTCTATTTCATGATTTAAGAATTCTAAAGTTTTCAAAGGCACCTATCTAGAAACGCGCCTAAAACTGTAGGGCTCTGGCTAATCATTTTTTTGCTAGCAAGCTGGCTAACAAGACTCAGCAGCAAAATGACTAAAATTATTCATTATACGGGTCTTAAGTTTTTAAGACCAATTGACCATAGTGTGTCCTAACAGATTTCAAGTCAGTAGTAAAGGCATAATATTATAATTGCCTTATAAAAGTGATTTTCATCTATTTGATATTTGATAATTACAATGAAGCAAAATGATATATAAACTAGGATGCAAATCGAAAAAGACCTGAACGACTTGTTCCTGCTGCAGCAGGACACAGCCGACCTCGTGCAGCAGATCCACCGGCTGCAGGCCGACAACGCCGTCTACGAATAAAAGCGCAGGAAGCTGGAATTCCGGGTGCAGCACCTGGTCCACAGCGAATAGATCAGCAAGAGACTAGAGGCGGGGGTCAACGAGCTGCTGAAAACCTTCAGCAGCAGGAGGCCATGAACTAAATCATTACTCATCGGGGCATGCAAGCAGCCAGGGGTGGCGGCTGATCTGCTCCACCGTCAGCCTCTGATAGCGGTCCTTGGCCAGCAGCTTCTGGATGAAGTCCCGGGCTTGAGGGCTGATCGCCTTGTCTTTCGGGAACTCCAGTTCGTTCTGGATCTGGTAACGATTGGACTATCTTGCTGAGCTATTTCTCGTTGTCGATCGAGAAGGGTGACCGCCCGAACAGCAGCTCGAAGGCCAGCACCCCCAGCGCCCAGCTGTCGGTGCACTCGTTGTAATCCTCGCCCCGCACGATCTCAGGCGAAACGTATTACGGAGTGCCGCAGAAGGTGCTACGACTGCCGTCCTCCATGACCGTCGCCCAACCGAAATCGACCAGCTTTACGCAGTCGCCCTGGATGACGATGTTCTCTGGCTTGAGGTCTCTGTGCAGGATGCGGTTTGCATGCAGGTAACGGAGAGCCGAGTGCACCTGCGCCACGACCTTGAGGGCCTTGGGCTCATCGAAGCTGCCTGCCTTCTTCAGTGCGTGGTACAGCTGTCCGTTCTAGCCAAGCTCACAGAGCAGGTAGACATGCTGCTCGTCGGAGAAGAAACAAAAAGAGACGGCTGATGTTAGGGTGCTCGAGGAACGACTGGATCTTGATCTCGTGGATGAGCTGGGGCAGCATGCCGTACTGCTTGATCATTGTCTTCTTGATCGACTTCATGGCGAACAGGCAGCCGGTGTGCTTCTAGGCCACCAGGTGCACTTTCCCGAACTTACCTCCGCCCAGCAGCCGGATCTTCAGGAAATCTTAGGCCTTCACGGACGGCCTGGCTTTTTGCTTGACCATTTCCTCGACCTCCCATTCCATGTCTCGGTAGGGGCTGACCGGCATGGCATCATTTTTCATGGCCTGGCACGGACGCAGGTCCTTCTTTTCCGAAGACCTGGTCGATAGCTTGCTGATCGAATCGAAAGGTGAGGCCTTCCTGTCTGACCTCTCGGAAGAGGTCTAGATGCGACCGACCTTCCGATTATGATACTTGAAAAGAATCTTATCGGCCACCTTATCGGCAGGTCGCAGGACCGGGTTCTCTCCTCTCTTGCCGACAAAGCTGACTACCTTCGAGCTTGAGGGGTTGTTGCGCAAGCCCTGTCTGTTCGTGCTGTGGTTCGACTCCTTTAGGGTGAACTGGGTGGGCGGTGCTGTTGAGCTTGTCCACCCGGTCAGAGTAGAAAGAGCCGTGCATGGTTTTGTTGAAGTTGGTGGCATGGTTCACATCCGGAGAGCGGTAGTCCTTGGGCTTGTGGCAACGGCTGTTCTGGACGTGAAAGGAGTTCATGGTCTTGTTCATCTTGTCGTGCGGAGAACGCTGGGATTGGTAATAGTAGCCGGCTGGGCGGGGTCGAAGCGGACTGGATTCGACCGCGGGACGGGCCATGTAGGGACTGTTGAGGTAACTGGTCTTGGTGTAATGATGAGGAGCATGTTTTTTGTGGGACGGGGAGTACTGGTAGCCCCTGGAGTGCTAGTGGCGAGGGGGTTTCGGGGCGGGTGTAGTAAATGGAGTGGGACTCGGGGTGGTAGGGGCGGTGCTGGACGGGATGGTCAAAACGGCTAATCATGTTAAAAAATCAAATAAACTATGCATATTTAATGCTGAATCGAAAGTCATCGGCTTCGAGTGAAGAGGAAGAGCGGAAGCCCGACGCCATCATAGCCAACGTCTCAGGTAATATCCTCACTGGACACTCAATACCCGGTCGTTAAGGAGGTCTGCAAAGGTTTCCACTGGCGGCTGCAGCACGACAAGGAGGCGACCAACTGGGACAATCTGCTGGACGGACAACGCTGTTCAGACCGAGACCCTCGGCCGCATGCTCCCCATCCCATCAGAAAATCAACCACTTCCCAGGCAATGTTCAGTCTGGCCCGCAAGAATAATTTGGCACGCGGCCTAGCCAAACTTCGCAAGCGGTTTCCCTTGGAGTACGATTTCTATCCGGAAACCTGGTTGCTGCCATTTTAGTTTCTGGACTTGAAGGCCAACATGGAGGCCAAGCAGAAGGGCAGGGCCAGGACCTATATTGCCAAGCCTGAGGCCGGCTGCCAGGGCCGGGGCATCTTCCTCACTCGCTCTTTGGAGTCCTTCGACCCGCAGGAACACTACGTGGTCCAGCGCTACCTCAGTAAGCCCTTTCTGATAGACGGCCTCAAGTTCGATATGCGACTGTACGTGCTGGTGGCCGGGTGCGACCCCCTGCGAGTGTATCTCTACAAGGAGGGACTGGGAAGGCTGGCCACCACCGTATACGAGGGGCCCAGGAGCGACAACCTCGGGGACCTGTGCATGCACCTAACCAACTACGCGATCAACAAAGAAAGCTAGAACTTCGTGTTCAATTAAGACTCCGAGGACATGAGCAAGGGGCACAAGCGATCGCTCTCCTCGATTCTCGACAGCCTGGCGGAGCGGGGGGTGGACGTGGAGGTGATGATGGGCCGGATCAAGGACATCATCATCAAGACCCTGATCGTAGGGCAGCCCGTGCTGTCCCACCATTACAAGGCCTGCCAGTCCACCAACCTGGCCAACAACATGTGCTTCGAGGTGCTGGGGTTCGACATCATCATCGACCACAACGCCAGGCCCATCCTACTGGAAGTGAACCACACGCCCTCCTTCACCCACGGACACTCCTCTCGACCACTGCATCAAGGAGGGGCTCATCCGCGACACCCTCAGGCTCATGAACATCAGTGTCAAGACCCGCAATGAAACCGTCATGGCCAAGAAGCTAGAGTTGCAGCAGCGCATGATCACTGGCAAGATGCAGAAGCTGTCGCCTCAGGAGCGCAGGGACGAGATCGAACGCCTGCAGCGCAGGCGAGATAGCTTCGAGTCTCGCAACCTGGGTGGGTTCGAGCTGGTCTACCCGCTCAGCCCAGAGCACGCGCAGTCCTACACCGAGCTGCTGCAGTTCAGCACCACCTGCTACGAGGAGTCCACCGGCGCAAACATCAAGCGCAACAACAAAAAGTCAGAGACAGTCGAAAAGCCCAAGAAGACGGTCTCGGTCATGCCCAAGCTCAGCAAGGAGGAAATAGAGCGCATCAACCTCAAGTGCAAGCAGCTGGCGCTGCCCAAGATGCCTGGCCAGAAGCGCCAGGAAAGCAGGCTCAAGAGGGACATCTCTGATCTCAAGGTTGATGAAATCGTCTGTGGCGAGGATGAGGCCAGCTTCCGCAGGCATGAGGAGGTGCTGTCCATCCCACGCGAGCCGGTGCGGGTTGAGGTCAAGCCCTTGCCCAAGTCGATCGGCAACTACCGTCAAGCCTAAGACGTTCATGCCGAGTTTCATCGCGCCTCGCCCGCAGCTCAAGAACAACGTGCTGTTCCGGTCCGCCTCTAAGGGCGAAATCTAAATTATGATAAAAAGATGACTCAATTTTAAAATAAACTTGGGCGATTTAATTAATATAATTTTGTCGTTGCCCTGCAAAGTGTTACTGGCAGCGGCTGCCACTACCCCAGCTGGTCTGCGGCAGGAATGGATTTCGCGGGTTAAAATGGCAGACCCTCTGTTTTGATATACCACTGGATATTAAATTAAATAATCGGCATGAAAGTTGTACAGGAATAAAGTTGTACTCCCCAGAACAACGATATCTCGGAAGACCTCAAAAGGGCCAGGTACCCGTTCCACGACCTGAACCTGACCTCTACTGAGGACCTGTCCAAAAACAACCAGTCGAAGGCGGCCAAGCAGTTCACCTGGGCGAGCACGGAGTAGTACTTCGGCTCGCTGGAGTGCGAGGCGCGGAGGGCCAGACTGGCATAGCTTTTTTGCAACGATTTAATTGTCTAGTCCGAAACGAAAAAACTTAAGATAGGCGCCGCGATAAAAAATTACAGGACCCACCAGTACATTTAGCAGTGCGAGAACCAGCTGCGCGGAGGGATGTCCCCCGCCCCCAGGGGGCAACCCAGCCTCGCCCGCCTGCACGACCAGCTGCCCGTCTACCGGGCCATCACCGACTTGAAGGCCTACCTCCAACTGATCGACCGCCCTCTCAGCTAGATCTCGACCTACACCCTGTTTTACACACCAAACTGCGAGAAAAAGCTTGCCAGGCCCTTGAGAACCAGCTAATGGGCATCACTTTGGAACAGCCTCGGGATGACCTGTGCCTTGCCTCCGAGCAACTGGCCGGCAGACTGGCCGCACTAAAAGTCAGGGCCAACATTTGCAGCAGTCTCAACTATCGACATGAAGTGGACGTGCACAGCCGCATGGAGGAGAGGGTGAAGATCAAGGGGAGAGCGAGAGGACGGGTGCAGAACCACTGCCAGGTTTGCTTCAACAACCGAGTCACCTCTGAAAATCCGATCCGCAGCTGTGTCAAGTGCGGCATTAAGTTCCACATGTTCTGCTTCAAGTCGGCCACCAAGCGATCGTTGTGCCAGAGCTGCGAGCAGAATGAGTTGGAGGCCAGGCCCTGCTGCTTTTGCAAGGACAGCCGTGCCCCTCTTAAAACCATTATCGGGGAGGATGGAATCACTTCGTACCACATCTTCTGTCTGGTGGCAGCGGGACAAGCCCAGCAGCAAGGGTCTGAACTGCTTCCTTCTGGAAAGCATATCGAGTCGTTCGGCAAATGCAGTAAATGTGACCAAGGCGGGCATCTGGTCACCTGCCAGGCCTGCGGACAGCGTTGCCACCCTCTTTGCGGGTACCTCGCCGGCGCACGGTTCACGGCGGCCCCAGGCAAGGACCTGGAAGTGGAGCTGGAGCTGTTCTGCTGCGAGGAGGGGTGGGACCAGTCCGGCCAAGCCAGTAATCCGGAGGATGCTAGCCAGCCGCAAGCGCTGGACTATTGTTGATTTAAATTTGATAGCGGTGATGCCTTCGTTAAAGACACTGGTGCTCGGCGGGACAGTGGCGCTGATGGCCGGGGTGGGGGCGCTGGCCTACTGGCAGCTGGAGCGGGAGTAGGCTAGGGACATGCCCCACTCCAGTGCAGATCCGGCGGATGGTGCGATAGCTCAAGCGACAGGTGCTGAGTTTCTGCATCACCTTTGTGAAGGACACCAAGGCCTCGATCAAGCAGTAGGTTACGCCAGAGCTGATGGCCATGATGGCCAACCAGTTTGCCACCGTGCTGGCCAAGATCTACCAGAACAAGCTGAACGTGTTGTTGTCCAAGAAGAGCATCACCATGGAGCAGATGACTGCCTGTCTCGAGGGCCGGGACAGGGATGACCCCCGCATCTCTGAGGATATGGAGGAGGTCAACCGCATAATCAACAAGGCCGTCCGCCTTGAATACCCGGATCTTGAAGTCCCGGCCAGTTTCAAGCAGATGAGTCAGCAGACGATATTCGAGACTCAGCGGCAGATCCTGCTGGACTCGACGCAGCTGCTGTGCCCGCTGATAGTGGCGATGAAGAAGGAGACGCAGGGCAAGCTGGATTACATCGAGTTCATTAAGGGGAATGGACCGCCTCAACCTGGAGGACCTGAAGATCCGGGTGATGCGGGCTCAAGGGTTCCCCGAAGTGGAGGAGGAGCGGAAGGTAGAGTACTTCAACAAGCTGGACGAGAGCCTGCGGCTAGAGGACGAAGAGTTCAACGCACGGATGACTGCCCTGGAGAAGGTGTACGAGAGGATAATGGAGGCGGGGATGCAGGAGGGGGAGCGGGAGATGGGGGCGGAGTGGGTGGCCGCGCAGTTCGCAGAGGCGCAGTGGTGATCCATGATCAGAGGATTAATTTCAACAAATGGGCAAGGACAAGGCCAAGGAGAATGAGATGAGGGAGATCCGCATCGAAAAGCTGGTCCTCAATATCTGCACCGGGGAGTCTGGCGACCAGCTCACCAAGGGCACCAAGGTCCTGGAGGACCTCACTGGCCAGACCCCCGTCCTCTCCCGGGCCCGCTACACCATTCGTTCCTTTGGCATCAAGCGCAACGAGAAGATCGCTGCCAACGTGACTGTGCGGGGCAAGAAGGCCTACGAAATCCTGGAGCGGGGGCTGCGGGTCAAGGATCGAGACCTTAAGAAGAGGAACTTTTCGGACACCGGCAACTTCGGGTTCGGCATCCAGGAGCACATCGACTTGGGGATCAAGTACGACCCGTACACGGGCATCTTCGGGATGAACTTCTACGTGGTGCTGTCGAGGCCGGGGCGTCGGATCAGCCAGCGCAAGCGCGCGGGCCGCGAAAGTGGGCCGCAAGCAGAGGATCACCAAGGAAGAGGCCATGGAATGGTACAAGACCAAGTTCGATGGCAACATCTATTGACCTCGCATGATTGAGCTCATTGCCGGTTGTCCCCACAGCCCTTGATCTTCCAGCCGTTGTCATCGGCCACCCTGCAGATGCAGGTCCAGCAGTCCCGCTCCACCCCCTGCAGGTACTGCACGCACATCAGGTCCGCAATGTTGTCCTTGCCCTTGGCCTTCGCCGCCTTGTCGCACTCGTTGTAGGCCTTCTAGATGTCCTTGTCGCACTTGGACAGCTGCGAGTCCGAGCACTCAGCCCCATAAGCCTGAACCAGCAGGCCAGCCACCACTGCCAACAACTTCATTGTATCCTTTATGCTAATCGGACTTCGTTGCCCCTATTATGGATAATTTGATGGACGGGATCGACCCGCGCGAGGAGGGCGGCCATCTGCAGCGCAGCAGCCAGGGCTTCCGTGCCACCGAGGGCCGCGAGATCTACCGGTTCGTCCCCCGGAAAGTCAACATCGACAAGGAAACGCTCTACGCAGAGGGCCTTCATCTCAAGAGTCAATGTTTAACTAGAGCACGTTAACTATTTTGCGAAGGAGAACACCAAGCTCAAAACCCGCCTCGCCATCCTCGAGCGCTAGAATTTGGAGTTGAATAAGGGGCGCCCTGATCGCAAGGGCGGCGCCTGCTCCTCGCTGAAGATGATGCTGCTACGGCAGAAGGAAGAGCTGGAGCAGGCCCACCACACAATCGCATAGCTGCGGCAGGCCTCCAAGTGCGCAGAGGGGTACGAACTGAAACTCGCCAACTAGGAGCTAATGACAGAAGTGGCGCGGCTGCGCAAAATGCTGGAATAAAAGGAGTCCCAGGAGTCGGTGATGATCGGCTACCGCCGCCGGGCCGAGCAGAACGAATGCAAGGTTCGGGAGTACCGCGAGGTGTCTTACAAGCTGGACCGCGAGAACCAAGTGCTGGTGGAGCGGCTCAAGAAAATGTAGGCCTAGAACAAGGACCTCAAAGACCGTTTCATTGCAGGAGAGTTAAGGCTGGCTGACGAAAACGCCAAGATCAAGAAAAAGATCAAGTTCAAAGAAGCCACCCTTAACGAGCAGGAGCGGCAGCTGGCAGAGGCACGCCGGCAGCTGTACAAGGCGCAGGAGGAGGTCAACTCCCTTCGCAAGCACCGCACCCTGCCTGCCAAGGAGATCAAGGAGAAGGACAAGGAAATCGAGCTTCTTAAGTATGAGCTGCAGCGCACTCGCTCGCAAGAGCGGCTGGTCAAGCAACACCAGGAAGACGCCTTCGCGCCTAGCAGTCAGCCCATTCACTTCCCGACTGAGCCTCTCACCGAGACCGAAGTCGGGGACCTGCCCTAATAAAAACGGCCGTTCAGTCGACAGCCCCCCATGGACGACTACGATGAGGAAAAATTCTAGGAAGGAACTGAAGTGCCTGAACGACCACGAGAGGACGAGCGTCCGGAAAAGCCTGCCCCTGAGGCGGAGGAGGAGCCCGCCCGGAGGAGGAAGGAACGCCCTAAGAAGAAGCGGAAGCGGGACCGCAAGGAAAAGCAGGAAAGCGGGCTGAAAGAGCTGGCAGAGTTCCTGGGGTACCGGATGCGAGCCCACCGGTACAACACGCGCGAGCTGCTAAAAGTGCTACGAGAAAGCGAGATCGAAGAGATCTCAATCGGCGAGCTGTTCAAGATGTTCGAGGCAGAGCCCTTCTTCATCAACTCCGAGGAGGAGATCGAGAAACTGCTGAAGTACTTCTTCAGCAGTCAGGAGCTGGAGGCCACCATGGCCCTGTCCTTCGCCCGCTTCGAGCAGATGTTTGCTGACCTGTTCCCCAACTTCGAGCTGTTTTCTGAGGAGGAGGAAGAAACCATGCTCGCTAATATCTCTGCGGCGGTCCACAGCTGCCAGGACGAGCTGGCCCGCAAGATGCAGCCTCTCCGGGACGGGGCCGGCATGGTTCCCAGGCAGCCCCTCACCGAGTGCCTGCTGGGCATGGGGATGACCCCCCGCGAGGCGGAGCTGGTGCTGACCATAATTTCGGGGATGTCGGGGGGTCTGCACGCCTTCAGCTACGAAGAGATCCTCAGGCAGTTTTTGGAGGAGCCTGAGCCCTCCGACCAGGAATGAGCATGCATTCATTTGCGCTTGGCCACGTCCTTTACCAGCTCGTCGATTCGAGCCAGCTACAGCTGCTTCATCTGCCGGGTCGTGTTCCGCAGCTGGTCCAGCTCGGCCCTGCTCCTGCGCTCGCAGCTCACCTGCTCCTGCCACTGGCAGAACTGCTTCTGCTGACAGGCCACCGCCTGGGCCGCTTCCTGATACTTTTCCAGTAAACTGCTGCCACGCTCTTCAGAGTCTTCCAGCCTGATCTCGTAAGCCCGGATGATTCGCACCGACTCAGCCAGCTGCTCTTGCAGCCGGGCCTGCGCCGCAGATGCCTGGCGCAACATGACCTCTCGTTCCTCCAGGCGCATTCGGCCGTTCGCCAGTTCGTTGGCTTGCTTCTGGATGCGGCTCTTCAAACGCTACTGCTCCACCGACCAGCCCGCACTGTCCTTGAGATGCAGATTCTGCACCTTGTCAAGCTCGCACTTCACAGCAAGAAGCTGTTCGCCCTGCAGTCCAATGCTTCCTGACAATCCCGCAGCTCATGGCTAAGCTGCTGCTTGTCACCGGCGAGGAGCTAGAGCTGCTCGAGCAGCAGAGCCTGCTTGCTGGTGGAGTTCGCAAAGGCCCTGTTCAGGTCCTCGTGCTAGGCTCTAAGCAGCTGGTTTTCGGACTGTTGTGCTTCCAGGGCGATTTTAAGGGACTGGATTTGCTAGGAGAATTGGGCATGCTGCTGGGCCAACTCCTAGCCGGAGAGAGACAGGCTGCCCTGCAGGCGATCATGCTCGATGCCCAGGGCCTACAGCCTGCTGACCGTCCGGTCCAGTTCTTCCTGGAGCAGCTGGTTTTCGCCCTTAAGGTCTTGCTGCTCGAAGGCTTGCAGGCGGGCCTTGAGACCGTCCCTATCCTCTTTTGCGCGCTTGAGCTCATAGCACATACGCTCGAGAGCGATTGCCTGCTCAGCGTGCTGCTGCTTGACACTCCGTAGCTCCTTCAGTTCTTCCAGGCAGTGGGCAAGTGATTGCTACCTGTCTTAGAGCTGCTCCTTGCAGGACTCAAACTCTGCCTTCAGCAACTCGATTTTCTAGCGCTGTTCCTTGAGCCTCTCCACACCACAACGCTCCAGCTCGATCTCCTCCAGCTCCTCGGGCGAGGGGTCCAGTTGCCGATCGCAGGCCCTCAATTTCATGCTTAACGATATTTTATCAAGGATTGATGTAAGCTGAGCGCGCGAAGGAAGAGCAGGAGGGCGGGGAAGAGGAGGACAGGTCTTTTGAAGGAGAAGACTAGTTCCACGAAGAGGCTGCACTGGACGAGGTTGGCGATCTCGAGGAGGAGGGGGAAGAGGAAGGGCCGAACGAAATGCCTGGCTCGCAGCAATAGCCTGCCCCCTCCAAGCCGCTCAGCGGCTTTTCAGTTTTCATGAAGGAAGAGAAGGGCAGCTTGTCGATCAAGGACCGGGCCAAGCTGTGGAACGAGCTATCCGCGCAGGAGAAGGAATCCTACCACCAGAAGTTTCTGGCCCAGAAAGAGGCCTACGACCGGTATGTTGCAGAGCATGGCCTGCCTCACAGCCAGCCCAGGAAAAGTGCCTTCCCGCTTGCCCGGGTCAAGGCTCTCTGCAAGGCTGACCCTGCAGCTCCCAAGATCAGCACGGAGGCGATCCACTACATGTCAGCCGTTGCCCAGGAGTTCGTGAAGATGGTGGTGCGGGAGTCTGCCCGCAACGCCAGCAAGAAGCAGCTCACCGAGAAGGAGCTGGGGGAGGCGCTGCTGCGGAAGTAGGAGCTGTGGTTCCTCCGGGGGGTGGTCTGCAAGAAGGACAAGAAAGAGCGAGGCGAAAAGGGCAAGGAGGGGGCCAACCGCGAACCAGCAGCGAACAGGGCGAAGGGGCAGCGGACTCTGATCTGATATGTTGGATAGCATCACACGAAGGGCTGGTGAGGACCGGACAGTCTTGATATCGTCGGCCAGGTTGGTGGGCTTCAGCAGGGCCAGCACCACGTAGCTGAGGGCCAGCAGGATGTACGTCCCGCTCAGGCCTGCGGCCCAGTGGGTGTGTCCCGATACTGTGAACTGGTAGGAGAACATCGCTGCGTAGAACAGTGTCAGAAACACTCGGCCCGCCACCGTCTTTAGGAACTGGAAGTAGTCCACCAGCCGCGTGAAGCTGAACTCCAGGACGATCGTCAGCACGGCGAACATCACCAGGAAGAGGTTGGCCGGAAAGCGAGCAGTGATGGCCCACCCAGACAGGTGCGCGACAATAGCCAGGACGAAGTCAGCGACCTCAATGGCGATGAGGCCGAGGCTGGTGAGGGGGCGGACGCGGTGCAGATATTGACCCACTTCATGAGGGTCAGCCAGGTCTCATACAGCATTTTAAAGATCACGCGCTCGTGAGAATTGAATGGAGAACTATGAGATGGTGAAGGCGATCGGCAACGGCGCGTATGGCAACGTCATGCTGGCACGCCACCGTATCGAGGAGCGAGAGTATGCTATCAAGCGCATCAAGTTTCAGGACGTCCAGGAGGCAGACCAGGTCAGCATCCGCAACGAGGTCAAAATCCTGCAGACCCTCAAACACCCCAACCTCATCCCCTACAAGGACTCGATCACCGACTCCGAGGGGTACTTGAACATAATCCTGGCGTACTGCGAGGGCGGGGACATGTACAAGCGCGTGAAGGGGGCGAACGGCCGTAACTTCCCCGAGGAGCAGGTTCTGGACTGGCTGTGCCAGATCTGCCTCGGCCTTTACTTCATGCACGACAACAAGATCCTCCACCGCGACCTCAAGCCCCAGAACATCTTCCTGAAGGACGGGCGGGTGCTGCTGGGCGATTTCGGCATCAGCAAGATCCTGGACTCGACTGCCGAGCTGGCCAGCACGTGCATCGGCACGCCCTACTACATGTCGCCTGACCTCTACAAGTACAACAAGTACTCCTATAAGGCGGACATCTGGGCGCTCGGGTGTGTCCTGTACGAGCTGTGCAACCTGCGGCTGCCGTTCGAGGCCAACAACCAGGCCGCCCTCTCGGTCAAGGTCATGAAGGGACACTACTCCCCCATCACCTCGATCTACTCCAAGCCCCTCCGCGAACTCATCCACAAGATGCTCTCTCTCGATGCCAAGGAGCGGCCCTACATCGTCGACATCCTCCGCAAGCCCTATATCAAGAAGCGCGTCCAGGGGTTCGTGGCCAGCATGGTCAAGAAGGTCGAGCTGGGCGAAGAGACCCGATAGGAACTCTTCCTGGACACCCTTATCGAGCAGGCCCGCAACCTGGGCGTCAGCCATGATGCCATCCGCGAAGAGAAGGAAGAGCTTTCCACCCACCTCAGTTTCAAGAGCGAGGACCGGGAGAAGAAGATTGTCAGTTAGATATCCCGTTAGAACAAGGAGCTCGAGCGGCTCAAGGAAAGGCTGTAGAATCTGAAGCCTGACCCGCCCCGCCGCAACCGCAAGTCCATTCACGAGTCCAGCAAGCGCGAGGGCTCGGTGTCCCTGGACAAAAAGCAGAAGGAGCGGTCCATCGACCGTCGGGAAAAGAGCATCGAAAAGTTCCAGAAAGACAAAGAGGAGGAGGTGGATCACCGGCAGAAGGTGCTCCTCGAGAAGGAGCGTAAGGAGCGTGAGCGAAGAGAGAGCTACCAGAAGGAAGTGCAGCAGCTGCACCGGGAGAACAGCAAGACTCGTGAACTGGCCAGCGAAAAGCACCGCGCCATGTACAAGATCAGCGAGCCCACCCCCGCCCCCCAGCCTGCACAGCGCCTGCGCATCGCGGAGGACAAGCGCATGGAGGAGGAGGACGACGCCGACTACCAGGAGGATGAAAGCGTCCAGGAGATCTTCCGGATCGACGAGCTGGAAGAGGAGCAGGAGGAGGACGTGGAGCTGCTAAAGAGCTACCTCAGCAACCAGGTCAAGCAGAAGACCATCAAGATCACGGAGCTGAACCGGGAGCTGGACCGCGAGATGCTGTCAAACTCGCAGGTGCTGCACCCGCCGGACGACGACTAGGAGGAGGCCCCGCCCCACAACCCCATGTGGCTCAAGATAAACGACCGCATAAAGCTGATCCGGCACCGGTGCGAGGTGGGGATCGGACAGGACCTGATCGACAAGGCGCTGGGGGTGATCTGGAAGGGCCTCAAGCCCGAGAAGACCAGGGAGGCGCTGGTGAGCCTGCTGGGGGAGGACAACATCGCCTACTGGCACCTGCTGGACCAGCTGCTCTTCTTCGAGGATTTTCAAAAGAACATGCCTGCCTGACCCATCAATAATATGAGTGCGAAGGCCATCCCCTCGGTCTTTGAGGAGTTCGACCGCGCCAAGGTCAAGTTCGCCCAGGCGGTCTCGGATTTCTCGGAGAGGCCGGCCAACGTCCAGCCCCTTCACCAGCACAAGGTCATCGCCTACCTGCGCCCGTTGCTCACTGATGTCAGCGTGTCCGTCCGCAACAGCGCGGCGGTCAGCCTCGGCCGCATCAGCAGCCACTCGCCCGAGATGGCTGAGCAGATCATCCTCAACGAGGCGCTGCCTCCGCTGGTCATGTCTCTCAGTGAGGAGAGCGTGATCTACAAAAAGGCGGTCTGCTTCGTGCTCAAGTCTCTGGCCAAGCACTCCCCCCGCCTGGCCACGGCGGTTATCGACTCGGGCGCGCTGGAGGAGCTGGCGGTCTGTCTGGAGGAGTTCGACGAGGGCGTCAAGGAGAGCGCGGCGAGCGTGATCGCGGCCATCGCCAAGCACAGTAAGGAGATGGCGACCAGAGTGGCCACCTCAGGGGCAGTTCCAAACCTGGTGCTTTCCCTGCAGGAGCCCAACCCCGAGTTGAAGAAGATGAGCGCCCTGGCGATCTACGAAATCACCAAGCACGGTAGCGAGCTGGCACAGACCGTAGTGGACAACGGCGCAGTGGTCGTCCTCTCGCAGATGGTCAACCATCACGACCCCTACCTCAAGCGCGAAGTCTGCCAGTGCCTCAGCTCGATCGCACGGCACTCCTCCGAGTTGGCCGAGGTGGTGGTTGACTCTGACATCTTCCCGAAGGTGTTCTACCGGCTGAAGGACCTGGACGACACGGTCCGCAAAAACTCTGCGGTACTGGTTAAGGAGGTGGTCAAGCAGAGCCCGGAGATGGCCCGGCTGCTGGTGAAGAAGGGTGGGGTTGGTCCGCTGGTGGAATTCGTGATGGACAGCAAGCGAAGCTACAAACTACCTGGCATCCTGGCCCTTGGTTACATCAGCGCCTTCGACCACGCCATCGCCAGTCAGGTCATCGCTGCCAAGGCAGTCGATCCCCTAAAACAGGCGCTGATCCAGGTACCTGACGATCTGGTCAAATCGGCAGCCTGCTGGACCCTCAGCATGATGGGCGGTCACACGCCAGGCCACGCCAAGCAGCTGGCCGAACACGACGTGCTGACTCACTTGCTGGCAGTCTACGTGTTCAAGGAGAGCACCGAGTAGCTCCGTAGCCAGAGCAAGAAGGCTCTCAAGACCCTGATCCGGATGAGCGAGGAAATCCATCCCCTGCAGAAGATCCTG
The DNA here is from genome assembly GCF_025434085.1 of Hippocampus zosterae. Lineage (NCBI taxonomy): Eukaryota > Metazoa > Chordata > Actinopteri > Syngnathiformes > Syngnathidae > Hippocampus > Hippocampus zosterae. The sequence goes on from NW_026262789.1 coordinate 14,809, forward strand.
GCCGACTCGCCCCTCGAAATCCAGAAGCATCTGGTCCGACAACTGGCGAAGAACCTGGCCCGCAGCAAGGAGACCCAGCGCAGCTTCGTGATGGAAGAAGGGCTGCGCAAGATCCAGAGCATCAAGGCAGAGCCCGGCACCAAGCTGCGCGAGGCCATCGATGAGATCGTGGCCATGTTCCCTTCAGACGTGATCCAGTTCTACAGCCCCAACTACGAGCAGACCCTGATCGAGAAGATGACATGACCCAGAATTAATGATGCTTGCGCTCCTCCGAAGGACTTTCTGCCAGCCCATCCCGGCACCCACCCTCTCCCCGCAGCTCATGTTCCCCCTCCTCAAGATCGGTCAGCACGGCCCCCTCCTCCCTCGCGAGATCTTCAAGCTGGCCTCAGCGGAGCAGCCCGAGATATACTCGAGCCTGACCTTCGTCCGGCGGAAGGTGCTGGACAAGCTGCGGGCGGATGGTTACCTGGCACTCGCAGGGTACTCTCGCCTGGACCGCGCCTACCTGGGCTATAAGCTGGCTGCTGAAAATGTGGCCGAGCGACTTACCGAGGCTGAGTTGAACGAGATCAACCCCAAGCTCCTGGCCGTCAGGGAGCAGGTGCTGGTCCGGCGCGCTGAAGAGCAGCGGGCCCGGGAGGAGAGGCAGGCCTACATGGACGCTCTGAAGGCCAAGATGAACAGCTCGTCAAAGCCGAAGTACCTCAACCCCACAGAAATGAAGGCCGCCAAAGCCGCCAGGAAATAAAAAACAAAACTGCTCGCTCAATCTCAGCCCAGCGAAGGCTAGCCCCCTGAGCTGAGCGCAGTGGAGAAGGTGGCACTTCTGACCCCCAAGAAAGCCAAAGCACAGTACTTGTCAGAGCTGGAGAAAGAAAAGAAGGCGCGGCGACTGGCACGCCTGGAGCGGAGAAGACTGGCCCGGATAAAGACAAATAGCCGCGAGGCGAAGGGCAGACAGGGCCAGGCCAGGCAGAATTGATAACGCATTAATGAAGCGGGTGATCGACGAGCACAACAGCGGAGTGAAGCAGATGTACCGGGGCGGGAAGATGATCAACGGGGCCGAGCTGAAGATGGACCACGCGTTCGGGATCAACTCGTCCGTGATCGACAACCAGCTGCAGATCGTGGGCGAGGACCGGGTGGTCTTCATGATGGGCAACACCATCGTGGTCAAGGACCTTAAGGACAGCCTCGAGGAGACGTTCATCACCAAGGAGGGCCGGTTCAAGCTGGTGACCGCGCTGTTCTGCTACTGCGGGCAGGCCGCCGAGGGCACGCGGCCGCCGCTGGTGATCTTCCTGGGGGAGAGCAGCATTACCGAGGAGCACTTCGCGACCATCTCGATCCTGGAGACCGAGAAGGGCAAGATCCGAGAGATCAACACTAACTGCAGGGGCATGATCAAGCAGCTGGCGGTGCACCCCGACCGCAGCGAGGTGTGCGCGCTGGTCAACTCCGAGCAGAACCTGCAGGTGCTGCTGTTCAACTTCGAGCGCAACCGGTTCGTGGCCGGGTGCTCGGTCAAGTTCGGGCTGGAAAAGCTGTCGATGCACCCGCTGCGGGAGAAGGGCAAGCAGCTCTACTTCATGGGGTACAGTTCCTTCCGCATCTGGAACGTCTTCTACCAGGAGGAGCTCATCAAGGAGAGCTACGACTCGGTGATCTCGCTGACCGTCGAGAAGGAGCACAAGTTCAGCGACCACTGCTGGACTGTCCTCAACAAGACCCACACCCTCCTCATCATCGGCAAGCACCTGCTCACCAACAAAAACCGCCTGCTCGTCATCCAGAACGACGAGCTGGTCGCCTCTCTCAATGTCGAGGTCTCGCAGACCAAGGCCCTCGCCTTCAAGAAGGACGAGAAGGAGGACCGCAGGGCCATCGGCCTGCACGACTTCCGGGAGAAGGACAGGCCCGAGGAGCCGGTCAACCTGAAGGCGGTGGAGTTCAGCGCGATCGCCCCCACGAAGAAGGGGTTCGTGCTGGGGGGGTCCAAGCGGATCCTGGTGATGTACGACTTCGAGAAGAACTTCGGGCTGATGAACTCGATGACGTTCCTGCCGAAGTGCCTGGAGATGCTCGAGGAGGAGAAGATCGTGCGCATCCACCTGTCCGCCAGCGAGGAAATCATCAGCTTCAGCACCGTCAACCAGATCTCCTCCATGAACTTCTACCTGGTCAACACCTACCAGCTGGACGCCGAGGGCTCCTTCATCGAGCCCTTCTTCAGGGCGGGGTTCCACACCAAGCGCGTGCACACCATCTCGCGGGCGATCACCAAGTCCCTGCTGGCCAGCTGCTCGGAGGACAACACGGTCAAGCTCTGGAACTACTTCGAGAGCGAGAGCAGCACCAAGGCGGGGCTGCTCACCCACTCGTTCCCTGACGAGCCCCTGGGCGTGTCGATCCACCCCAGCGGCCACTTCCTGGCGGTCAGCTTCAGCTACGGCTTCAAGATCTTCGCAGTGGTCGGCGAGGAGTTCGTGATGCTCAAGGAGAGCCAGCTGCCCAACTGCCGGCTCATCCGCTACTCCAACGGCGGCCACTACCTCATCGTCAACGAGAAGGAGCACATCTTCGTCTACGACACGGTCTACTATGAAACCATCCACCTCTTCAGCCTCGGCTCCCCCGTCCAGGAAATCACCCTCTCCGAGGACGACCTCATCCTGGTCGCCACCTGCTCGCAGGGCTTTACTTACTGCCAGTCCTTCCTCGACGCCCTCAAGACCAGTACCCAGAAGGTCATGCTCTTCGCACACCAGGAGCCCACTGTCTACAGCTGCGTGGCCTACGACTCCAGCGTCCAGGCCGACAAGGAATCCGAACTCCGCACCGACCTGTTCGTGGGCGCCACCTCCGAGAAGTATCTCGTGCTCTACCGCAACCACTGTAAGGAGCTGGTCGCTGAGTTCCCGGTGACTGACTGTACCATCACCAGCCTCCTCATCTCGAAGAGCCTGCGAGTGCTGTTTGCGGGCACCAGCACTGGCCGCGTGCGGGTCTACCTTTGGCCCCTCGATGAGTCCAGCCTCGTGTGGTAGCAGGCCAGCAGGACCCAGGTCCGCATCCAGCCCCCGCCCTTCTACGAAGCCAACCCCCACTGCGCACCAGTGACGGCGCTAGCACTGTCGCACGACGAGCGACTACTGTTTTCGAGCGGGGAGGACGGGACGATCGTGGTGCAGCGGGTGGTGGAGAAGAGCCAGGAGGAAGAGAAGAAAGAGAAGGGCGGGCTGAAGGACGAGGACAAGCGGCGGATCGCGCAGACTGCGAACGACCTGTACCTGGAGAAGATAAAGATAATCCAGGCGAAGAACGAGACCATCCAGAAGTACAAGACGGACGTGATCCGCTCAGAGCAGCGGCTCAAGCTCCAGAAGGACAAGCTGGAGCTGATGAGCCGGCAGAACATCGAGAACCTCAAGAAGGAGTTCAACCTGACGCTCGAGAGCGAGCGCAAGATGAAGGAGACCTACATCGAGAGCAACGAGAACGAGTACCGCACGCTGCTCGAGGAGCTCACCCGCGAGAAGGAGAAGTACGAGAAGGACATCGAGGCCTTCAAGAACAACAACCGCCGCAAGATCGAGTACGAGGAGCGCCGCAACGAGGGGCTGCGGCAGGAGATCCAGGAGCTGCAGCGGCGCCACGAGCAGGAGCTGCGGCAGCTCAGCGAGGCCCACGACCGCGAGGTCAAGAGCAACAAGGTCGAGTTCTTCGGGCGGTGCCAGAAGCTGGAGATCAAGTACAGCAACATCATGGAGATGAGCCGGCAGAACGCCCGCGAGTTCATCGAGCGCCTGGACGCCAAGGAGCAGCACTACGAGCTGGAGATCGAGCGGCAGATCAAGGAGAAGACCGAGGAGATCGAGAAGGTCAAGGCCGTCAACCAGGAGCTCGGCCTCAAGAACGACAAGCTGCAGGCCACCTACGCCGACCTCAAGAAGAAGGACGAAAAGCTGCAGCTCGAGTTCGAGGAGAAGTTCAAGGAGCACAACAACATCCGGTTCGACAACCTCAAGAACGACCAGGACATCCTCAAGATGCAGCACCAGCTGCTCGAGCGCCTCCAGGTCATCGACTCCAAGGAGGAGACCTGCAAGAACGCCCGCTACGAGCAGGCCACCCTCGAGAACTTCCGGTACATCCTGGACAGCAAGATCGAGAGCCTCGAGGAGCGCAAGAAGCTGATGATGCAGCGCATTGAGGAGAAGGAGAACGACCTCAAGCGCATGCTGGGCGAGCTGGTCAAGGAGAGCGAGGAGAACGAGGCCAAGTACCGTGACCTCACCAAGATGAACGCCAAGATCACCGTCCTCGAGAAGGAGCTGCGCCGCTCCGAGGCCGACATCGCTGGCAACAACAAGTACCTCGCCTACATCCAGAGCGAGCTGGCCAAGATCATCAAGAGCGACGACGACATCAAGACAGTCGCCCTCCGGCTGCAGCGGCTGCTGGCAGAGCGCTGTCCCGAGGAGGAGCTGACCGGCGAGGCCCGCGACGCAGGCCGCGCCTCGCCCGAGGAGATCGCCGAGGTGAACGAGTAGCTGCAGCGGCAGAACCGGTGGATGGGCAAGAAGCTGAACATCATCCGGGTGATCTCCCAGAAGGAGAAGGAGGTGCGCAAGGGCAACATCATCTCCATCATCAACCAGAACGTCAAGCTCATCGAGGAGTGCACCACCCTCCGCAACGACAACGAGGAGCTCAAGGCCAAGATCAGCGCCCTCGAGAAAAAGCTGGCCGAGTTTTTGCGCAAGAAGAGTCGGCTGGACGGCAAGAAGCGGCAGCAGGACTTTGACATGAGCAAGCTCAACAAGCGCATGCTCGACCAGCACTCCAAGGTCGCACAGCAGCGTGAGAACCTGGCCGCTATCGAGGAGGCCATGAAGTCCATCGCCCCCCGCCCCGACGACGCCCAGGAATCGCAGATCCTCAAGGCGCTTGAAGAGGAAGAGCAGTGACATCATCACATCACATCATCACATCATCACATCATCACATCATCGCATAATTGCATATACTGCATGACAGCACCCACAATCTCAAGTCGAAAAAAGGGGAGGGAGCGGGCTCGAACCCTCCGGCTCAGTTTTCCTACAAGGAAAACTGCTTTAAGTGAAGGACTGGGCCCAACAATTAATAGAATAGATGGGGCTGGCGATCACAAAGATGTTCGACAAGATCTTCGGCAAGAAGGAGGTGCGGATCCTGATGCTGGGGCTGGACGCGGCCGGCAAGACCACCATCCTCTACAAGCTCAAGCTGGGCGAGGTCATCAACTCGGTGCCCACCATAGGGTTCAACGTCGAGACCGTCGAGTACAAGAACATCAAATTCACCGTGTGGGATGTAGGCGGACAGGACAAAATCCGGCAGCTGTGGAAGCACTACTTCTACAACACCCAGGGGCTGATCTTCGTGGTGGACTCGGCCGACCGGGACCGCATCGACATCGCCCGCGACGAGCTGCAGCGCATGATCAGCGAGGAGGAGCTCAAGGACGCGGTGATCCTCATCCTGGCCAACAAGCAGGACCTGGGCGTGATGAGCATCCCCGAGATGACCGAGAAGCTGGGGCTGCACACGCTGCGGAACCGGGAGTGGTACATGCAGGGCACGTGCGCCCTCTCGGGGGACGGGCTCACCGACGGCATGGACTGGCTGTGCAAGACCATCTCCAAGAAGAAGTGATTGTCACTCCTAACTTTATCATGTCGCTGGGCAGGGAGCCGAAGCACAAGCTCCGGGAGTACGAGTGGCTGGAGGTCGAGGCCAAGGTCCGCCAGTTCGTCCATGACCTCATGGGCCCCTTCCAGAAACGCTTGCTCGATAACGCCGCTGGGCTGGTCGAGTCCCGCAAGGACTTCAGGAAGTTGCAGGGTACCGTCGGCGACCTCGAGACTGTCCTCACTGGCTCTCTGGAATCGGAAAAGACGGGCATGCTCAAGGCCATCGAGGACCAGATCACCTAGCTCAGGAAGTAGTTGCTCGCCTAGAGGCAGCACACCCAGCAGCTGGAATTCTTGCTGCGGGAACGATTGGAAAGCTTCCAGGCGCAGGCCGAGCATGCGGCGGGCGTGCTTCGGGACTGCGAGGGTGCAAGGGACAAAGTGGCCATCGAGCTGGCTGAAATCAACCAGTCGGTCACCGACTTCAAAGCCGACACGCAGGGGATCGTCAAGAATCTGGGACAGGAAGTGGTGATGCTGAACAGCTCCTTTCGCAGCCGGGTGCGCCAGGTCGATGAGATGTTCGCTCAGCACGACCACCGCAACAGCGAGCAGAAAGTGCTCAACCAGAGTCTGCAGGCGTCCCTGCAGGCGCTGGAAGAGCGGATCGCCAAACAGACCAATTTCAGCAACGGGCTGCAGCAACGGATCGAGCTGGCAGAAGGGGACATAACGAAGCTGGGCCAGGAGATGGATGTGGCCCGGAAGGTTGATGCCAAGCTGGACGACATCTAAGTGCACGACAAGTACATCGAGAACTATCTGCAGAAATACGTGCCCTTGCAGACCCAGATCCAGATCTCGGAGAATCTGGGCTGCTGGATTTCGGGCAGGGACAGGACGAAGCTGCTGTTTCACGAGCACAAGGTGCTGCGGGCCATGAACGAAGAGGCCCTTGATGACGACGGTGAGCCTGCCCTCGAAGAGCATGTGGAGCGGGTTCGCGAGCAGGCCGAGACCGTCTTCAAACGGGTCAACCGGCAGTACACCAAGCTTCGCACCGAGCTGAAGGACAAGGGTTTGGAAGGCAGCTGGCTGCTGGACAATGAGGAGGAGCCTACAGTCCAGAAGGAGGAGCCTGCCATCAATGAACAGTTCGTCAGGGAGAGTGTCGAGAAGTGCGTGGAGGAGGCGCTCGCGGATAGCCATCGACTTGTTGTCTAGGAGTTGCGGGCAGCCAGGTGTGGGTCCGCTAGATGGAGGAGATGCTCAACCGAGAGGTGACTGAAATGAGCAGCCGCAGCGATAAGCTGCATGCTCGGCTGGACTCTCTTCACTCAGAACTGTCCCTCGAGACCCGCCGGCTCGACAACGTGACAGGAATCATCGAGCGCAAAGTGAACGCCTGGTAGGACAACTCGCACGCACTACAGGACTCCGTAAAAGACGCCTACAACTTCTGCTCAGTGCTGAACCACATGGTGATCCAGGACGAAATCGACAAGCAGAACATCTCACTGCTGGGGCTGAAAGACTCCTGGGCGGGCGCGAAGAGCATCGAGCTGAGTGACCAGTGCCTGTCGTGCTCGGGGTACCCGGCCTCAGTGATCTCTGCGTTCAAGATGGCCTGTCTGCACTACAAGCCTTCCAGCATCACCATCGATGGACAGCAGTACTCCCGCAACGAAATCATGGACCTGCTCACTCGCATCCTGACTTTCGGCAAGGTCAAGCTGGAAGGCCTGGCCCCGGCCAGGCCTCCGCCCGAGCTGCGGACGATCGAGACCAGCCGGCCCCGCCCGAAGCCAGGCCTGACCAGGCTCAACTTCAACCTGCGGGAGATGTACAACCACCGCCGCAAGAAGCACAGCTTATCTGGCACTGAACACTGAAGCCATTCTGGTCAGGCGCTGTCTGCGATCTCTGTGGAGACCAGCTTGCTCTCCTCGGGCACTCTGCACCCCGGCCCCACCTGGCAGTCCTTCAGCTGGCAGCCCTGCTCCACCACCGCCCCCGGGCCCAGCACGCAGTTGATCAGGTTGCACCCCTTGCCCACCTTGCAGCCCGCCATTACCACCGACTGCACGATCTTGCAGCCCTGCACCTCCGCGGTGGGGTCAACGTAGCCCGCCTTGCCCGCGTTGGCACTTTGGACGTATAAAGATTTCAGATCTGAAATCGACCGGAAGGGCCAGCACTTGCCCTCGAATTGTTGGTAGCAGACCTTGATCGAGGCCATTCCGAAGGCCCTCTGCAGTCTGGAGAAGCAACGCTTGCTCACCACCAGATCAAGCCACTCTTCCAGGGACTCAATCTCCTCCAGGCAGCTTAATTTTGAGGCCAGCCCTCCGCTGATCGCCAACACCCCCGTATCAAAAGCCTTGCAAAACCCCAAATTCCTGCCCTCCGATGCCTGGTAGGCCACACTGATGCCCAATTCCTCTACATCCTCGAACCTGCCATACACCTCTTTCCCGGACTCCTCCAGCAGCCACCAGGTGTCAGCGTTGCGCCTGTCCATAGCGAAAGTCAGGTCCGCCCGGGAGCAGAGGTGCCGGTCGATGAACGACAGGTAGTTGAAGCTGGTCAGTGCCGTGAGCCTAATTACCAGCAGGTGGCAGCCTTTCAGACCAGAGAGCAAGGTGAGGGCGTTGCTGCAGGAGTGGATCTGGTACTGAACAGGCTCTCTCACGACCTATTTTAGAGAGGGGAGAGATCGGCCTCCCTGACAGCGAGATGGGCCTTTGTGAAGCCTGCATGCAGCAGCTGCTGTGAAAGCACGGACAGCACGGTCCGCCCTTCGATCGGCAGCAGCAGCTTAGGCACCCCCTCGCAAAGGGGGTACATCTCAAGAGGGTTTTCATGGGCCAGCACCACCGGCATCCATTTTTCCTGCATGCAGATCTAACACTAATCTATTCGAATCACGATGATGCCTCGCAAGCCGCTGGAAGTGGGCAGGATCCTCTCCCGGAGAGTGATGGCCAGCAAAGCTATTGTCTACGAGGTTGTCCTCCAGGACGGCAGGCAGGCCCTGGTCACTGTCGACCAGCTGCTTCACTGCCAGGACAAGATCGTCGAGTTCGATCGGGCTGCGGATGCAATGCTGCGGGCACATCACTGCACGGGCCTGCACCAGCAGCCCGCCTGCAAATGCAAGCAGTGCCATGCACAGGACAGCTCGCCTCTGATCGTGAAAATCCTGAAAAGGGTGAATGGCCGGTTTCTGGTGGAGGACAAGTACCGGATGGTGTACGTCGTGGAGGAGAAGGTGGCGATGGAGAGGGGCTGCCAGGCGCTGGTGTAGTTTCTGTGCGGCCAGTTGGGGGTGGTCCAGTGATGTGTATAGTAGCGAAGGCCTGTCACCAGCAGGTTTATTCCAATTCAACAAAAATGGAAAAGGTGGAGAAATCCAAGACCAAGGGCAACGAGGCCTTCAGGGTCAACAATTTCGAGTCCGCCATCGCGCATTACTCGGAGGCGTTGGAAGCACTAGGTGACGGCGAGCCCAAGATGGCCTCGGTGATTCTGTCCAACCGGCGCAGTGCCATATCAAGCTCGAGAACTGCGGGCTGGCCCTGCAGGATGGCTCTCGGGCAGTGGAGCTGGACCCAGGCTACCTCAAGGCCTACTACCGCAAGGGCTCTGCGCTGCTGATACTGGGCAAGCTGGAGGATTCACTAGCGACCTTTAACAAGGCCTTCGAAATTACCAAGGACCAGGACATCCTCCCCAAGGTCTACGAAGTCAAGGCCTTGCTCAAGCAGCAGAAGAAGATGTAGAAGGAGAGACTGTTCGCGGAGGCTATCGCGGGAGCGGAGGCGAGGCAGTCGACGCCCTGAAAATGCTGGACTCGCTCGACTAGATCGAAGTCGAGGCAGGCTACTCCGGCCCCAAGCTCGAAGACAAGCTCACGCCCGAGTGGGTGCAAAGCCTCATGGACCATCTCAAAGCCAGAAGAAACTACACCTGAAGTACCTCCTCGCTGTGCTCAAGAAGGCCCGAGACATCCTCCGGAAGGAAAGGACGATCGTTCCGATCAGAGTTGGAGGGTTCTGCCACGTAACCGTTTGCGGAGACATCCACGGGCAGTTCTACGACTTGCTCAACATCTTCGCATTGAACGGCAACCCTTCCCCCTAGAACTGGTACCTGTTCAACGGCGACTTCGTGGACCGCGGGTCATTTTCGATCGAGGTGATAACGACCCTGCTGGCGTGGAAGGCCTGCTACCCCAGCCACTTCTTCCTGAACCGCGGCAACCACGAGGCGGTGATGGTCAACAAGATCTACGGGTTCGAAGGGTAGTGTCTGGCCAAGTACAGCAAGGAGGTCTACGACATCTTTTCGGATGTGTTTAGGGCCCTGCCCCTGGCCTCCCTCATCAACGACAAGGTCTTCGTGTGCCATGGCGGGCTGTTCCAAAAAGACGGTGTCACGCTTAAGGACATTGAGGCGATCGACCGCTTTAAGGAGCCGCCTCAGGAGGGCATCTTCTCGGACCTGCTGTGGGCGGACCCCACCTAGAGCGCCGGCAGAGCCCCCAGCAAGCGAGGCGTGGGGATGTCGTTCGGGCCGGACATAACGCGGGCGTTCCTGAAGGGCAACTCGCTGGACCTGATCGTGCGGTCACACGAGGTGCGGAACAACGGCTACGAGGTGGAGCAGGAGGGCCAGCTGATAACAGTGTTCTCTGCGCCGAACTACTGCGACCAGATGGGCAACAAGGGGGCGTTCCTGCGGTTCGACAGCGAGGGCAAGCACGAGGCGAGGGTGTTCGGGCACGTGCCGCACCCCGACATCCCGGTGATGGCCTACAACCGGTTCAAGGGCATGATCTGAGATCAGCGCTGCATGGGCTTTATCAGGTTCTTTCCGTTGTAGATGTTCTCGCCCCGGTCCTTGAAGGACTATGTTTCGCCCAGCTTGAGGTTCTCCTCGCTGATCAGCAGCACGTTGTACTTCTTGCTGATGGCCGCCCCTCGGAACGTCTCCCGCAGACGGTGCTCGCCCAGCCGGTTCAGAGCACTCTGCTCGCTAAACTCCAGGAACAGCCCGTAGACCCCTCTGGGCAGGTTGCACTGGAAGGCGGTCTCCTCGTTGTGCCGGGTGCTGGTCTCGCCGACCTTCCGCAGCAGCTTCTCCTCCTCGCGGTAGAGCTGCACCTGCAGTGGCTCGAAGGGCCTTTCCAGCTGGATCACCGAAATGTTCATCCGGTTCTGGCGGGTCAGCTCCAGCGGGATCAGCACGATCTCCTCCTGTTCGATCTCCACTTCGAAGCTGCTGCTGAAGCTGCGGGGGCTGCAGGTGCACACCACCAGCTGCTCGTGCCCTCGCACGAACTCCAGCAGCTCCTGAGTCTGCTCCCGGCCGAACTGGTCCTGCAGACCCACCACGATCCGGTCCTGCTCGTGCTTGACCTTGGTGACGCTCACCAACGCCTTGCTCTCGCCCTGTGCGACTACCATGGACTTCTGCTTGAGAGCCTTCTTGATGATGTCCAGGTGCTTTTCAAGCTTGGCCTCGCTGAGCTGCAGCTCGATGCAGGGCGCCCCCGTGATCGTTTGCAGCAGGCTCTTCGGGGCAGCCTTGCGCAACTCCTAGACCGAGCCGTAGTTGCTCACCAGGCTCTTGAGCAACAAGTCCGGCCAGATTTCCTTGGCGTCCGTAAAGGCGCTCACCGGCTTGCCGTGCTCGTCCATCTCTGCAAGGGTATTGAACACGTAGGGCTGCCAGATGCCCTGCTTCGAGTTCCACAGGCCGAAGGCGCTCTGCTCCCGGCCCTGGATGTTCTTCTCGAACAGCCGGGTCAGCAGGTTGGGGTTGTGCTTGGCCGTCAGATTGGTCACCGCCTCGACTTCGGCCAGCCCGAGCGAAGAGTGAATCTACACCTGATTGAGTTCTTCCTCGGACTCGAACAGGTCGTAGTCGGGCAGTTCCGCCAGGTAGCAGGCGTTTTCGCCTTGGCCGACGGCAGGGTTGCCAGGCACCGTGCCCTGCACCAGGGCCTTCGGGAACATGGCGATCTTCTCCCTGCTGTCAAGCCTCAGGTACTTGAGAATCTCGGCCCTCTCGATCCGGTTGTAGGGCTCGGGCACGTCCAGCAAGTCGGACAGCAGTCTGAAGGATTTCCGGGGCAGCCTGTTCATCGACTGGTAGCTATGGCTGGAAATCTTGTCTTCGCTCCCGACGATGGCGTTGGCCAGCGACCGGTGCTCCTCGTTGGTCTGGATCTGTTCGTCTGCGATGGTCACCTTCTTCGGTTGTTTTTCGCTGGTCTCGTTGCTCCGGAAGCTGGCCGGTTTTCTCATATTGCTGAAGAACCCATCCTGGGTGCGTGACTTCTGCCCGACCTGGGGTTTGTTGCCCTCCTCGTGGCTGAAGTTGTCAATGACCGATGTTTCATCCAGCTTGTCCTCTTCCTCGATGACCTACTGGCGTGGCATCTCCCCTCGCCTTGACTTCTTGGTGCTTTTCCGGCCTTCGTTGGAGGTGACACTGTTGCCCTTGCTTAGTAGGGATCCTTTTACAGACGAGGTGTCCTTTTCGATGTCCTTGGAGACTCCGCTTGAGCTCTTGGCTTGGTTTTTGGACTGCTCGCGGCTCCTGCCGTCTTCGCCTTCGCCTTCACCTTCGCCTTCACCTTCGCCTTCGCCTTCGCCTTCGCCTTCACCTTCGCCTTCGCCTTCACCTTCGCCTTCACCTTCGCCTTCACCTTCGCCTTCGCCTTCACCTTCGCCTTCACCTTCGCCTTCGCCTTCACCTTCACCTTTACCTTCACTTTCGCCTTCGCCTTTGCCTTTAGTTTTGCCTCTGCCTTTGCCTTTACTTTTGCCTCTGTCTTTGCCTTCGCTTTGATTTTGATTTTGCCTTCGCCTTTGCCTTTACCTACGCCTTCGCCTATACTTTCATCACCTTCACCTTCATCTTCATCTACGCCTTCACCTTCACCTTGGCCTTCACCTTCGCCTTCGTCTTCACCTTCGCGTTTGCTTTTGCCTTAGCCCTTTTATTTTTTATTTAGTTTTTCAGAAGACTATGATTTTTCTTTTCCCTAGAATTTCAAACCACCGCTAATATTATTGCTAGGGGAATTCGAACTACCTTCTACTGTCGGTATCCTGTCAGGCTCATTACTTGTCCCAGGCTCATTGCTGATATCAGGCCTATCGCTGGGGGCCTTCGCCTTGCCCAATGACAGTTTGCTGCCAGGCTTATTGCTGATCGATGATTAGCCTTCTACCTGCTCTCGCGGGTCAGGGCTCTACAGGTCAGGTTTATCGTTCGCCTATGACTAGCCTTCTGAATGATCTGATTTTTGGAGGTCAGGGTTCTAGGTTTTCTTCAGCTTCTGCTTGGGCTTTGTCTCTTTCTTGGAGGGCTCTTTTTTGCCGGCCTTCTCTTTGCTGCCTTTAGGGGATTTCATGTCTTTTTCGTTCGTCTCTTACTTGTCGTTCAGCTTTTATTTTTATTTCATTTTTTCAGCTTACTTGGTCTTCTTGCCTGGCGCTTTCTTCTTGGCCTTTCCTGACACCTGCTCCTACTCTGTGTTTTCCTCGACAATCTTGTCCTCCTTGAACTTCCTCTCCTTCTTTGGAGGAGACTTCGACTTGCCCTTTTGCTTCTTTGCTTTCTCTCCCTTCGGCTTGAGAATGGACTCATCAGTGCCGGCATTCGAAGCACCTTCATCTTGCTCTTTTGAATCTTTCCGCTTGGGCCTGCTTTTCTTTTTCTACCCGGCCTCACCGGTCTCTTCCCCCGCCTTATCCTTCTTAAATTTTGATTTCCTAGAACTCGTTTCCTTTAGCTTGGCCTATTAAGATTAATGCCGGTCCCCCTTCTTGAACTTGGACTTGGACTTGCTCTTGGTAGGGTTCCTGCCCAACCTGGAGGCCTACTTTTCCTCCTCAGTCTAACCCTCGGTCAGCATCTTGTCCTTCTTGCTGATCTTCTGCTTGCCAGGCCTCTTTTAGTCGCCATTCTTGCCCTTCTTCAGAAAGCCCTGTAGCTTGCTCTCTCTCTGGAGCTTGTCAAGCTCCTCCTCGCTCCTGAGCTTGTCCTATCCATTGCCCTCCTCGAGAGTCCAGGGCTAGACTTCCGACCCAGCCTCCTTGAGCATGTCTTCCGCCTTGCCCTCCTTGTAGTCGTACGGCTTTTTCTTGGGCTCGAACTTTCCTTTCGCCTTCTTCGATCTCCTTTTGATCGCCCGGCTGGCCGCCGACTCGTGGTCTGAAGGCTTGGACGGACTAACATTCTTCTTCTAGGTGGAGTTCTTTTTGTTCATGTTGTGAAACCTGTCCTTTTCCTTAAGTGTGCTGCTAAACTTCTTTGCTGGATCGGCCATCTTAAAGCTTTATTTACTGTGCATGTCGAGGGTGCGCTCCTTCTTGAGCTTGAGCTGCTGCAGCCTCTCTCGCTACCTCTGCTTCTTCTGTCCCTTGTCGTCGTTCTGGCCCTGCTCCTGTTCATGATCCTGCTTGGGGTCCTGGCCTCTCACCTTGTCCTTATCTTTCGCGGCCCTAGTGTCCCTTCGCTCCTGGTTCTTGGGCAACTTCATCAAGGACTGCGATGAGCCATACACCCGCGGCTCAGTCTTGAACTCCTCAGACTTTTTTGAGTCCCTGTTCTTGGAGGGGGAGTTAAGCTTGTGTAGAATTTTGGGCAGCCTCGAGCTGTTGAATTCCGGGGCCTGGGGCTTGTCCGTCTCCCGCGGGTCCTTGAAGGAATAGTCCCGGTGGATCAGTTTGGCCAGCTTGTGGGAACTAGCATTCTCGACCTTCGCCTTCTTGTATTTGGAAATCTCGCGCTTTTCCTCTTCCATGATCTCCAGTAGGCTTGGCGTTTTACATGTTCTGATAGTCGGTGCTCCCCTCCGCCGATATTTCCGCGTAGATCGCCTCGATGTTCTCAGTCTTGCGGAGCTGGAAGTTGCCGAGGTCGACGTGGTCGCGCTTGAACTTGTTCTTGATACTTGAAACGAACCCGGTAGAATGGTCCTGCCTGCCAACAGCGCCGGTCCTGCCGAATGGCACAGGCTGGCAGTGGCGGTGCTTCTGGGGGGCGTGCCTGAAGAAGAGAGGCTTGTCAAGGATCAAGAATTTGGACTGCCTGAAGTTATACTCACGCAGGTCAACCGAGTTGTCTTCCAGGTCGATGACCTCCTCCATCGAATATCAAAGATTATAATAACGACACGAATGACACCAACCTCCACAGCGTTATTAAAGCTGCCCGCATTTACTTAAAATAAAGACACTCGACAGGCCAGGCCCATTAATCGCTTGATCGATCTTTGATTAGATTGTGGGGACTGTAAATCTTATATGCAAGCTTTGAAGGAGATTGGTGGGGCTGTGGTTGATAGGGTTAGGAAGGCGGCTGGCAAAAAGCCTGCTTCGCTGGGGCTGCTGCTCGAGCAGGCTGAAAGTTAGACCCTCATCAGAGCACTTCGCAGGGGAGGTCCACGCGTGTGTTCAGCATCTGTGTGCATGTCTGCTGGTCTGCCTCGTTTCCCGCAACAACCGGCTGGTGGAAGCCGCTAGCCTGACCCTGCAGAGGCTGGTTTCCAGCTGCTACATCACCAGCACTACCCCCACCTCAAACGTGATATCCGAGCTAAAGGAACTACCAGAAGGGTTAGGCGAGCACCGGCTGCTGGTGCAGTGCGTGCTGCAGGCCAGCCAGCTTGCCCTGGAGCGGGATGAGCCCTCGACTCTGGCGCTCGCCAAGCTTAACATGTGCTGCCTGCTGTTCCTGCCGCTTGAGAGGGAGTTCTATCGCGGCAGTGTGCAGTGGCTGTTCCAGGTCCACAGTAGCTCCCGGTCCTCAGAGCTGGACAAGAGCATCCGGTATCTGTTTTTCCATATCGTGAGGAGCACGATCGAGCAGGCCAAGGAATGCGATAAGGGCAGGGCTGTAGCGGTTCAGAAGGTGGCCGCTTTGGCACTGGAGAATGCCGTCAGCAGGACCGAGGTGGAGGCCTCGCGGTGTGTGGTGTGCAGGATGCCGGCTGAATATCGGCTGCGAGAGGCCAGGCTGCCGGTATGCTCATTCAGATGCCGCTAGACCTGGAGCGCACTGTGCGCGAGCGCGGACGAGGCCAGTGTTACTGAATAGACAGCACAGCAGATCAACTGCAGGTAACTCTTCAGGCTGATATGCCAAGGCCTGGCGGGCAGCGAGGACCACTTGCGCGGGATCGACAGGATGCCCAAGCTGCAGACGATGATGCTGGAGGCGCTCAGCTATACTGCCAGCATCCCAAGCAAGCTGCCGCTGGAGTCGATCATGGACGAGCTGGCGGGCTGCTTCAGCAAGGCCTTGGTCAACCTGCACCCCGAGGAGTCCAACTTCTCGACCACTCTGCTGGTGATTCGCAAGGGCGTCAAGATGATGCAGGTCAACGAACTGTTCCTGGCCAGCATGTCCCCCATCCTCCAGGTGCTGGTCTTCAAGGTGCTGCCCTTCATGGCCAGGACTCCGACCCAGGCCTTCCAGAAAACTAGGAAGGGGTTGCTGAAGCTTGTGGGCGGGCTGGTTGACACCCTGCCCTTCTACTTGCAGCAGTTTGACCTGGCCATCGGCCGGCCTGTCACCCGCGAGGCAATCCGCATCCTGGCCACTCTTGCAGAAGACGCGGACAGCCAGGCCTAAATCCTCGGCCTCTGCAAGCAGATAATCAAGCACCTGCAGTAAGACTATCCCAGCGCCGCAGGGTCATTCAACGTGGAGCAGGCGATCCAGGACTTCAACAAAAAGCCGGAGAAGACACTGCTGCGGTTGCTCGAGGAGGGCCGCCTGAAGGGAGCAGAGGAGGCTTGTGCCTTCATTTGCGAGAATATCAGCTTTTTGGAGAAGCAGGCACTAGGCGATGTGCTGGGGTCTAGCAAGCCGGCCCTGGTGGAGGCATCGAAGCAGCTGGTAGAGAGGGTAGAGCTGGCGGGGCAGTCGATCGAACAGGCCCTGCGACTGCTGCTGGACCACTTCCGGCTGCCGGGCGAGAGCCAGCAGATCGAGCGCATCCTGGACGCGTTCAGCCAGTCGTACCTGCGACAGAACCCGAACAGCCTGATCAAAGACTCCGAGAGCTGCTACTTCCTGAGCTACCTGCTGCTGATGGTCCACACCAACATCCACAACCCGAGCGTGCAGGAGAGCGACAAGATGAAGTTCCACTACGTGCAGCAGATGACTGCCGGCAAGAACAAAGGCGAGGACTACCCCCCGGACTTCCTGCAGGGGCTGTTCCAGTCGATCGTCCGCACGCCCCTCGGCTTTGAGTCCGCCAGATTGACCTCGACATCGCAGCCTACCTGCAGGCCTCTAACTTCCGTAAGATGCTCGAGCTGTACAACCGCGAGAACTTCAACCTCATGAACCGCGCCCGAGCCGAGCTGCGCTGGTGGAGGCAGGCCCCCGCCCACCCCGCCTCTTTCAGGGCCTGTCTTGAGGGGCTCAGCACGCCCCTGGTCACGGTCCTCGAGCGACTCACTTTCTTCGAGGAGGACAAAGAAAAGTTGGGGCAGGTGGTCGGCCTTTGCGGGGAGCTGCTGGGAGTGTTCAGTAAGAACGGCTGCAGTGTGGGCTGCAGCAGGCTGCTCAAGCTGGCCCTTGCCAATGTCAGGGTGGAGACGTTCGAGATGGGCACGCCCAAGCACAAGCAGGTGGCTTTCTTGGACTTCCTGGTGTCCAGTGGCTCGCGGTACGGCAACTTCATCGGGGAAGGGTGGGCCCCAATCATCCAGCTGCTGGTCCGTCTGCAGGAGATGAAGCTGGTCGAGAAGCGGCAGCTGGACAAGCGCCTCGAGAACTTCGGGCTGCACGGGGATCGCTTCTGGATCTCGGAAGTATACGTGGACAGTGTCTTTTTGAGGTCTCAGTCGCTGAGCGACGGGGGCTTCGAGGCCATGCTGAGGGCCATGCTGGTGGTGACTCGAGAGCAGCTCGAGGAGAAGCGCAGCCAGAACGCCTGCTCCATCCTGCAGAAGCTGAACGAAGTGCTGGACATCAACATCGACAGGCTGCCGCGCGTGTGGGGCAGCGTGTGGCCAGTCATCAGCAGTAGCCTGGTGGACCTGGCCGGCAGCTAGAAAATGGCCCTGTTCAGCAGCGACTGCCTCAAGCAGGCTGTCTCCCTGCTGTTCAAGAAGAAGGGCAATGAGGCCTTCTACCAGGCCAATGTGCTGGCCCCTTTCGAGGCGATCTTCACTGCCCCCGCCACCCGCCTCGAGATCCGCGAGTTCATCCTGAACTACCTGATATCGCTTGTCAATGCCCATGGCGAGCAGCTGCTGGGGGGCTGGCGGGCCGTCTTCGCCATCCTCAAGTTCGGGGTGTCTAAGGACTGCGCGAACGAGTCGGAGCGATTGTCGGCCTCGCTGCTTGACATTCTTGGCAAGGTGGCTGATCGCTTCTTGCCGCAGTCGCAGCCCCATGCGCAGGACCTGGTGCTGATACTAGGGCGGCTGGGCAAGAGCAAGGCGGACTATGAGCTGAACGGTGCGATCAAGTTCGCCACTGCATACTTGGATTTCCGGGCGGTGCACCCGCTCGAAGGGTTTAACAGTGCTGTTCTGACCAGCGGAGTGGCTGCCACTGCTGTCGATGCTGTCCACGGCCTGCGGAGATGACCGCCCGCCGATCCAGCAGATCGCCATCGACGACCTCTTTCGCGTGCTGGCGGAGCACGGTCACCTGTTCAGTCCCGAGTACTGGCAGCTCATTTTCCAGGGCGTGGTGAGACCCCTCTTCGACGAAATCCACTACACCTTCCAGACCCGCGAGGCTCGTTAGTCCCGTGAATCCCGCGAGGAATACCGGAACGCGCTGTTCTGGCTGCAGCAGTCCTGCCTCAAGGTCTTCAATCTGCTGGCGGGGCTAGTCCTACGCCACTTTAAAGTAATCGGCGGCATGCTTCAGGACATCCTGCGGCTGTACCTGGGCTGCCTTAACAACTCGAACGAGGTGCTGGCCAAGCTTGCCATCGAGGCTCTCGACCTGCTGCTGGACCAAATCGGCGGTGAGATGGACGACCGGCACTGGGACCTGGTGATCGGCCTGTTCCGGAGCGTCATCGAAGGCATGGTCCCGACCGAGCTGCTGTCCAAGTAGAACTGGCTGCGCTTCCGGGAGAAGGACGCCCTCTCGCGTGACAAGCCCTACCACATAAAATGCCTGAGCCAGTACCTGATCCTGAAGTCAGTGCAGAAGGTGATCAGGAACCACCTACCGCAGCTGCAGGAGCAGCAGATCGATACCCTCCAGGGCCTGCTGGACTGCTCCTACCAGGTCTCGCGGTCCTTCGATGAAGACCTTTCGCTCCGGGAGTTCCTGTTCAACGAGGGCTTCAAAGAACTGCTGCCCGAGATTCCCGGCATGCTAAAGCAGGAGCGCGAGGCCCTGCAGTCGCTGCTGACCCTGCGCTTCATGAAGATCAAGCAGTTCGGCCGGCCTGAGGATCTGGCCCGCTACCTCGAGCTGGGGCTGGCCACCATCACTCTGTACAACGGCAAGCATGAAGCTGTGGACTCGGCCGAGGCCGGCAGACTGGCTGACAACATCAGGGCGCTCTGCCGGGAATGCTTGCTGCCGCAGCTACTTGAGTTGGCAGATGAGGAGCTGGCTGTCCAAGGCGGAGCTCTGTTCGAAGCAGTGCTGCGGATGCTACAGTTCCCGGCCCGCGAGAGCCCAGTGCCACCGGAAGAGTTGGTTCTGGAGGCCAGCCAGCGCGAGCTGCTGCAGCGGCTGTACCGGCTGAAATGACCTGATAATCGATGTAACAGAACCCGGCTGGCAAACTGCCTGGACGAAGGCGGCTGGTGCAGGTCCAGGAAAAGGACCTGTTCACCCGCCGGCGCCAGCGGCATCGGCTGGAACGCACCAGCCTCGAGCTGGCCGCCCGCGTGTACAGTCATAGCTCCAAGTCAAAGGACCGCAGCCTTATCCGCAACTCCTTCAACAACATCATCATCAACTACACAGGCAGGCCCCAGCACGACGAGGTGGCTCGGAGTTCCACCACGCTAGGGGCGGACCCCGTCCTGGCCGACCGCAAGTCCAGGAGTTCGTATCAAGGCCAGCGCGGCCCGCGATTCAGAAGAGACTTGCGGGAGTAGGGGCTGGCTGAGCGGGTACGGACTGTGGTGCAAAAGTACGAGCGCATATTCGAAGGACTTTTGGGCCCCCGTCCAAAAAAAAGCAGCCCCCTGCAGGCAGGGCGGAAGGCAGCCCCCTGCATGCTACGACGGGTGCTCAAGCGCAGACTCGCGTAAGCCTTTCATAAGCTTTTAAAATGATAAGGTTTATATGCCAATTATTCTTTAGCCCGGCAGCACCCACGAACTGCAGGTGGAGTCGCCCTCCGAGCCGGACCAGTACGACCCGCAGTGCTGTCTGGGCAGGACCCCCACCTGGCAGCAGATCTACACCTACTCCCTGTTCCTACTGATGGTACTGGCTGAAAGCCTCTTGCTCACGCCGGGGGTGGACAGTAAATGGAGGCGGGCCCAGTTGGCCGTGTTCTATCTTACTTTCGGATTGTCGGTTGGCCTGGGGGCCGCGGTGTCCTGCATCGACCCCTTGGATGGCTTCGTGCTGCTGACCAGGACCAACCGCGGCAATGAGATCATCATCCGGTAATTTTCCTGTGCCGTGTGCCGTTCCTACGTCAAGCCCAAGACCCGCCACTGCGTCTACTGCAACCGCTGTACAGAGTTCTTCGATCACCATTGCAAGTGGCTGAACAACTGCGTCGGTGGCAAAAATTATCGATATTTTTTCGTGCTGCTGTTTGCCAGTAGCGCTGCAACGATCACCTTCGCGGTCGAGGCGTTGTGGCGGATGGCCCTGTACGTGCGAGGAAATAGATTACCCCTGCACTGGGACCACGAGGACCCTCTGGCCGAGGCGATCGTCCTCGGAGTGACAGGCACTTTGGCAGCAGGAACGTCCCTGATGCTACTGTTCCTGGTGGGGTTCCACATAAACCTGAAAGCAAGGGGGCTGAGCACCTTCCAATTTTACCGGCCAGAGCGGCTGTCAAAGCACGAGCTGCAAGTAGCGGACAGCATGGAGGTGGTGGAGTGACAGCCGGGTGCAGGCAGCGTGACAGGTGATAAAAGAATAAATAAGATTTATAATCATGGCCATCAGGATTGATTCAGGCGGAGTCCAGGTACTCCTCGATGATGGCATCGAGCTTGGCCAGCTTGTCCTGGAGGCAGGTGGTGCCCTCGTTCAGGACTTTCTTTAGGTTGGGGTGCCGGTCCCACACGCGGGCGGTCGCGTAGTGCTGTCTGATGGCCTGGTCCACGTTCTCGTAACGGATGTTCGCCAGGTCGTAGAATTTGACTGCCCCGATGGCGGCAGTTTCCATCAGCACGGCGATGTGGTATCTCTCCTCGCACACCTGGCGCTCTTCCAGCCCCAAGCTGTCCAGCATATCGAACCACATCGGCTCGTCGATGTAGGCCTTGCCGTCGATCAGTCCCCGGTCGCAGATCACGAACACCCGGTCGCACTGCCCCGACCGCACCAGTTGGTCCGCCACCTGCACCATGTCGTTCTCGAGGTTGATCTGGGTGATCAGCAGGTTGGTCTGGAAGTCCATGCGTCGGGCCTGGTCCCAGGCGGACATGTCGATGAACCCCCCGCTCTTGGCGATGAAGGTGGCCACCTCGGCTACCACCAGCACCCGGGTCCGACCTTGGTTGTACTTCTTTATCAGGTGCTTCGTACTCTCGGTCTTGCCGGCGCACGGGCCGCCTGACAGCACGATTTTGACAACGCCCGGCCCGGCCTGCAACTTGACTTTTTCAGCCAAGCTGCTTGGCACAGCCCAACTGGTCAGCCATTTCAGACCGGCCAATACACGCTGCCACGGAGTAATCGTAGAGCTGTCGACTTTCATTTCAACAACCCCGATTAAATTACCCCCACTTTCATCACCACCCCCGCTGCCACCCCCCGGCCCCACAGTCCCAGCCCCCTCCCCGTCCACCCGCCCATGCCAAGCCAACCCCCAGCGACCCTCCAGAAAGCACAGGTATGACCAACATGCTTAAAAAGGCGATCTGCCTGCCGTTCAAATTGGGTCTATGGGACTGCAGCGAGGACACGGCTGCGGGCCGGGGGTGAGGTGGGAATGAGACTGGCAGAGGATAATGTCTTATGATACCGTCATGTCAGAGATAATAAGTTGATGTTTGCTTTGGTGATACAGTCGGTGGTGGCCTTGCACTCCTTTACCAAGGTGGAGCTGCTGGAGGGACTGCTGTCTTACGCGGGCTATGAGGAGATCAAGCCCGAGGGGGCTACTGACGCAGGCATGTTCTACACCTATTTCCCGAGGCTGGGCGAAACTCTTGAGACGCCCAAGCCGGACTCGCCTGTGGTCATCTGGATGAACGGTGGGCCAGGCTCTTCCTCGCAGATCGGCAGCTGGACTGAGATCGGCCCTGTCGAGTGCGTCAATGGCACGGACGGCAAGCAGGCCCTCAAGCCCAGAGAGGTCAACTGGGCCTCATAGGCACACCTGGTGTTCGTGGACCAGCCGGTCACGGGCGTTGGGCTGTCTTTCACCGTACCCAACAACCTGACAGTCAACTCGACCATCACAGCAGGCAAGCACTTCGTCCAATTCTTCACGCAGCTGTTCGAGGGCAGCCTGGCGCCCCTCAAGAGCAACCCCCTCTACATCGTGGGGGAAAGCTTTGGTGGTCACTACGCACCTTACTTCACGTGGCTGCTGGCCCGCCAGGGGGTGCGCATCAGCGGGATGATGATCGTGGATGGCTGGAGCTATCCTGAGGTGCAGAGCCAGTACTACGCTGCTTTCCTGAGAAGCTGGGGGGTGGCGGCAGGCGCGACTGTCGACCGCGTGCTCGGCCAGCAGGCCAACGTTGCACTCACCATCCGGCAGGGCAATCTGGAGGCTGCTTCAGGACTGTTCGACGAGGTGACCGGGGACAACGTGACAGGGCCGGCCGGCAACTTCTCGGTCTACAACGTGTTTTAGTACCCCGGCGAGGGCCGAGACCCCTTCGAAATCTGGATGAACAACAACAAGAAGGCCTTGGGAGCACCAGACTTCGCCAACTTTAGTTCGGGCAACGAGATCATCTACAACGCCTTCAAGCAGGACATCCCCCGCAGCTACGCCGACTACGTGGCCGAGGTGGCCGGGCAGATGCCCGTGCTGGTGATCAACGGGCAGCTGGACTACATCGTGAACACTGAGGGTGTGATCAACGAGCTGGAGCTGAAGGGGCTGATTGACGGGCAGGGAGGCCCGTGGCGGCTGGATGGACAGATGGCAGGACGCGTGTACAAGGGCAAGCTGACACTGGCAGTGGTGAACCTGGCAGGACACACAGTGCCAGAGTACCAGCCAGGCCCTGCGCGGGACGCGATCCGACACCTGCTGTCGAACAGCAGCGACTGGGACAATTGATCCGATCACTGGCCCAGGCGGGGCACCTTGATGCGAGCGAGGCTGGCGTAGTCACCAGCCACGCGGTAGACGTACATGATGTAGGCCACGCCCCAGATGTAGATCAGCAGCACCACCGCGGAGAACACCACCTCCTCGTAGACCTTGCTCAGGTAGATCCGCGACTCGATCAGTCCCGAGATGTCTGCGCTGAAGGTCTTGAACAGCCGGTTCAGCTGGTCCACCGAGTCCGTCAGCTGCTCCTCCACGTGCAGCGCGGTCGCTGGGCTGGTGTCCCGCCGGGCCAGCTCGAGCAGCGACTCGCCTCTGGCCAGGTGGTACGTGAAGTCAGTCAGCAGGAACGGGAAATCCTCCTTATGCAGGGCGTCCTGGAAGCTGGCGGCCAGACGATTGTTCTCCTCAAAGGCGGAGCTGAACAGCTAGTCCACCTCACGACAGACCCTCTCCCGCCCCGTGCACCTCACGAACTCGAAGTCCGTCGAGCTGATGATGGTCATAATCTCGGCCATGCTGACATAGCTGTCGAGGGAGGGGCTGAAGTCGTCCAGGGTGCGGGTCTCGTAGTAGTACTCAAAGGCCATGGCGGTCTGGCCCGCGAGAGTGAGCAGCAGGCACATCACCAGGTAGCTGGAGAAGGCAGGCTTCTCGACTGCCACGTAGTCCTGCTCAGGCAGCCGGCCCTCCGTCAGCACCATCGAGTGCTCCGACTGGAAGGTCAGCTGCACAGAGTGCTCGAGCATGCTGATTTCGTCGCCCAGCCTGAACAGCTGGTAGATCTGGTCCTTGGTGTTGCGGTTCAGCCGGTCGATGATCCCGTTCTGCAGCCCGAACGTGCAGTAGATCAGCCAGGTCTCCGACACCGCGATCCCCAGCGCGATCAGCAGCTTCGCCAGCAGCATCGCCAGCTTCAGCAGCTTCAGTTGGACGATTCTTTCCTTGATGGACTCGAGGGCCAGACCGTCGATCCTTTCCACCTCGGCCTGGATGGCCTCTACGGACGTCCTTATCTTCGCCCGCGCTGAGTTGATTTCTGGCTGGGAAACTGCCTCGATCGCGCTGAGGAACGAGTAGGCCTCTGAGATCAGCTGGTAGACCAGCCGGTCAGCAGTGTAGTCAGGCTTGAGACCGAACGCCAGGAACTCGTTGCGCTCCAGCTCGCCCAAGCACCACACCACTTTGTCAGACTTGACCTGCTGCTCGGCGGCTGACAACTGGAAATCGGTCAGCTGGCTGGTCAGCACACTGACGTTGTTGACCAGCAGCAGTCGGTTCACGTTGAAGGAGTACAGTGAGGTCATGTCCTTGAAGTCGTTTTTCAGTTGGAAGAGGATCACCTGGTTGCTCACCACGGTGCCCATGAAGCCCAGGATGGACACCAGCAGCACTACGTAGGCCAGCGCCTGGTTCAGCATGCCCCGCTTCTCAAAGGCGTCCACGTCCGTCGCCTCCTCCATGTTCAGCTGCACCTACATCAGTTCGGCCGTGTTGTTGAGGTGGCTGGACATCCCGTGCTTCAGCCGCGGGCTGTGCTCCGTGGGCAGCTTCATCTTGAGGGTCAGCAGCCGGCTGTCGTTGTACTGGGTGTCAGACACCACTTCCAGCACGGCATCCAGGTCGTGCGGGGTGTCTTCGACCGCCCCGATCTCTTGCAGCTATTCGACTAGGTGTCGCTTGCTAAATTTGCAGGGTATTTTCTGCCCGTGTAACTTGAAGACCGTCTTCGGCTAGAGCGGCAGCTCCGGGAACAGCTCGGACAGGTTCAAGACGTCCAGCTTTTCCTCGGCCAGCTCTCGAAGCCCGACCAAGCCGGCAAACCGGTCGCTGAGGCCTACCACCCTGCGAGAAAGCAGCTCCACGAAAAGGTAGAACTCAGCGGGCTCTTTCAGCGGCTTAAAAAACCCGAACATCTGCAGCGAGCTGTCTGCCGGCAGCAGCCGGGTGAAGAGACTCCCGTAGAGGCAGTAGCCCCACGCGTTCAGCACCGGTACTGGAGGGTGCCGCGAGCGTATCGCGTCGTCCTTCTGCACCAGGAACTGCTCCAAAAACAGCCCGTGCAACTCGCGGTAGGCCCGGGGCATAACCTTGGTCAGTTTCTGCCCCACCAGATCTTTGCGGCTCAGCCCGAGGAGCAGCCTGCTATCGTTGTTGCAGTGCGTCAGGACACCGCTTTCCAGTCCGAACAGTCCGATCCCCAGCACCACCAGCTAGCGGTCTTAGTTAGTGGGGGCGGCCAGTGCGGAGTGCTCTCGTGGCAGCATCAAAGTGCTGTCCTCGTTGCGGAAGGTGTCGAAGTACACGTGGTAGAGCCGCTTCAGCCGGTCGTGGTGGCGGTTGAGGGCCAGCAGCTGCCGGAAGGTCTGGGAGATGTCGGTGCGTATGGAGGAGATCTGCACGGCCATGGCGAGCATGCGGTCGAGGCGGGGCTTTCTCTCGAGCATTTCCTTGTAGAAGTTGAGTTGCCGCTCGGTGACCTCCTTGATGTCCCGCTGCAGGGCCAGGACGTCTTCGTTGAACTGCGCGGCCAGCTCGAGCTGGCTGAGGCCGGTCCGGCCGGGGGCACGCTTTTGCCCTTCCAGCCGGGCCCTCAGCTCGCTGTTGAGCCGGTACAGGCAAAACTCTTGCATAAGGTCCATCTTATTCTCCTTGAAGAACAGCAGCACGTGCGCCGCCCGCAGGTGACAGTGCTCGTTCACCGCCAGCAGCCATGCCAGCAGACTCTTCAGTTCCCACTCCTTCTTGAAACGTTCCATCGCAGCCTCGACCAGATACTGCAGCAGCTATCGCTGCGCGGGGATGTCTGCCTTCGAGTCGAAGAACGCCCGGCAGCGGCAGGCGGGGTCTTCGCAGGACTGGAAGTGCACGAGGGCTGCCTGGAAGAATTCATCAGTGCCGTACAGCCCGAAGAGAAGGTCGAGGTAGGCCAGCACATCATCGTAGTTGTCGAGCTGCTGTGGCGGGCGTGCCAGCAGCAGCTGTGTCCGGGCGCGGACCAGCATCACCGCCAGCCAGCCGAAGCAGGGCGCAGCCACCAGCGCGGGCAGCAGGGCCAGGTCACTGGCGCCGCCCTGGTTGAAATACTAGATAACGACCGCGATGGACATCCAGAGGACAATGCTGTTAAGGCCAAGTTCTAGCTCGAAGGCCCTGCGGTTGTAGGTGGCGGCCCCCACCTTGAAGAAAAAGAGGTAGCCGAGGTGGAGCGCCAGGATGATCAGGCTGTAGCCTCGGGGCTCCACGATGTAGCGGTAGACCACCATTAGCGACAGCTTCAGGACGACCAGGATCGCCCCATCCAGCCCGCCCAGCCCTGTAAACTGGAAGGCAGGCTCCTCCTCGAACGGGTTTTTGTTCCATCGCAGGCCCAGCGCCATCAGCTCCGGCACGGCCATCACCAGCAAGGCCACCGCCACAATCATGTGCAGCACGTAGACCCCCCGGAAGCAGCCGGTCACGTCGTTGCTGTCACAGAACAGCACTCCGATCGCAGCCTCGAGGAGCAGCACCGACCCCACGCGGTAGTAGGTGGCCATCAGCAGCGAGCTGGGGAAGCGGTAGAGCAGCAGGTGGAGCAGGTAGAGCAGGACTGCGCAGTAGAGGGCCAGTATGCGGGAGGACTGGTCCTCGATGGCCAGCACGTGGAGGTAGCCCAGGTAGAGGCGCAGCTCGGCCATGCCCTGCATCCAGACGAGCTGCAGCCCCGAGTTGCCGAGACTGTAGTACACGAGCAGCAGGTTTTCAAGGACGATGAGGCCGAGCGAGGCCATCTCGAGGTGAGGCCGGAGCTGTGCTTCGACCAGGCCGAAGCAGAAGGCCCGCAGGCCCTCCTTCCGGGCTTACATTAATTCCTGCCATTGAGATCACGCCTCCAGCTCTCGAAGGAACTGGCTGAAAGACTGCACGCCTTCCAACAGGTTGGGGTCGCCCTCCGCGCTCGGCATGTAGTGGGTGAAGTCGATCCACCGCACTCGCAGCAGTCCCGATGCCTGGTCCGTTGTGATCAGCAGGCTGGTGCTGTTGAAGGTGTGCCGGTTGTCCTCCCGCAGGAAGGTTTCGAACCGCGCCAGGAAACCCAGCAGCTGGTCCAGCCAGTCGAGGTGCAGCCTGCCACCTCGGCTGAGCAGCGTGATGAAGCAGGCCTTCAACTAGGCCGCACATCTAAAGCGGTCATAATGCTCGGCCTTCACGCGCACCTGCTCCAGAACCTGTCCGGCATCGTCCCGCAGCAGCACCCCGCTTAGCATGAAGCCGTGCTCCCTGCACCCGCTCTGCTCTTCCTTCTTTCGCATCTTCTGGTTTTTGGCCTCAGGGTAGAGCGGCCACACCCGTCTGCGCCCGGGCTTAACGTCCACCACCATGGGGGTGGACATCCCCTCCAGCAGGTTCTCTAGCAGCACCTGCCCCTGCCCCACCTCAATCACGCGGCAGGTGAACTCCTCGTAGCCAGTGCCAGCGATGCCACGGTAAAAACGCAGCTCGTCCTAGGTGGCGGCCTTGGCCACCCACCGCTCGTGGAACTAGATGGCATTGTGATGGCCGGCAACCTGCATCCGAAATTAATATTCAGTGTCCAGAATTACCAGTCTCTGAGGGTTTCATAATTTTTTACGGCCTGTTGATTCTATTAAAATATGTATCTTCTGATCGGGCTGCTTGGGGCGGCAGTGGTTGGCTACCTCCTCTACACGCTGTTCTTGAAGGTGCTGGTCTTCTATGTGAAGGTGGCTCGCGCCTACGGCTGGGAAAACACCTATCTCATCTATTCGCCCCTCAAGGGGCTCTACGGGCACTGGAATGCTCGGGGCAAGAGACTGCACAACGACGGGTTCCACTTCTACGCGGATTTCATCGCCCGGCACCCTGACGCCCGGGCGATCGTCTACAGCAACTTGGGCAGGCTGGCCCTCCAGATCATCGACCCCGAGCTTATCAGCGAGTTCAACCAGTACCACCAGGAGCACTGCACCAAGATCTCGTTGCCCATAGACATCACGAGAGGTCTGCTGTTTGCTGACAAGGAGCAGTGGCAGGAGTAGCGTCGGACCCTTGCCCACGTGTTCAAGTACGATCAGATCGTCAGCATCGTTGACGCGACCGTCGAGGTCACCCGCGAGGTGCTGGGCAAGTTGGGGCAGGAGCCGGCCGCGCTGCTGCAGGTCGGCCGGGATATCGCAGGAGAGGTGGTGATGCGGTCATTCTTCGGGGACGCGTTCAAGAACATCAGAGTCGATGGCAAATCGCCTCTTCAGCTCTTCAAGGAAAACCTGGAGTACCTGGCGACCACCCGGTCCAGCGCCAAGCAGTCGCTGAAGTCAAGTCTGGGCCTGTCCGTGCGCAACGAGGAGATGGACCAGCGAAACAGGGTGTTCGACCAGCTGATCATCGACTACATCAGGGACTACTCATCCAGAAAGTAGCACAACGCCTATTTCCTGGACGTGTTTTTGGACCGCTGTGGGGGCTGGGACAAGCCGATCAACGAGGGCGCCCTGGTGGTCATCATCGAAGAGGTCAAGACCTTCCTCATGGCCGGCATGGACACCACTGCCCATCTGATCGCCGCCTCGCTGTACCTGCTGGCCAGGGACCCGAAGATATCCGCCGACCTGCGTGAAGAGGTCAAGGGGTTGTCCACCCGACTGCTGGGCAAAGGGTCTCTGGAGGACAAGAAGGAGGTCCTAAGAGAGACCCCGAAGCTGGACTGCTTCATCAACGAGGTGCTCAGGTTGTACGGGCCCCTCAAGAGTGTCCTGTTCAGGGCGATCACGGAGCCGTTCGAACTGGGCGGGCTGGCCCTGGCGGCCAAGGAGTGCTTCATCACCATGCAGATCGGGATGAACATGGTCAACCCCAAGTTCTACGACTCGCCCCGAGAGTTCCGTCCCGAGCGGTGGCTGACCCCCAGCAAGAACGCCATGTCGTTCATGCCGTTCTCGTCGGGCCCCCGCAACTGCATCGGCCAGCATATGTCCAAGATCGAGGCCAAAGTCGTTATCTCCCTCGTGCTGCTGGAGCACCGGCTCGAGGACGTCAAGAAGGACATCGGCTACTCCTTGGAAGGGCTCTATACGCCACTCGATGACCGGCTGGCTATCATCACCAAGCAGTGACCATCATCTCAGCGCAGCCAGTTCAGTCGCCCCACCTGCTCGGCGGTCGGCCGAGTCGCTGGGTCCTTTTCTAGCAGCAGTTTGCAGACCCGCCGCGCCTCGTAACTGATTCCGTCTGGGAAGCGGGGCTCAGTGCGCTGAATTTGCTGGTGCAGGTCTGAAGGCTGCTCCGCCTTGAAGGGCAGACACCCTGCCAGCATCAGGAACAGCACCACCCCTGCCGCCCAGATGTCCGCCTTGTCCGGACTGCCTCCCTTCCGAGCCAGCAACTCCGGCGCCATGAAGCTCGGAGTGCCACAGAGCAGCTTCTGGTCAACCGCAGCGAAATCCTGGGCAAACCCGAAATCGATCAGCCGCAGCTGGTAGTCCTCATTGACCACGATGTTGGAGGGCTTGATGTCCCGGTGGGCGATGCGGTGGGAGTGTAGGTAGATCAGTCCCTCGACCAGCTGCTTGAACAGCCCGCAGCACATCCCCTCGGGGAGTGCGCCTCGGGAAACCAGCTGGCCCAGGCTGACACCCTCCACGTAGTCCATCACCAAGCACACATGACTCTTGGTGCTGTAGGTGTCGACCAGCGAGACCACGTTTTTGTGGTCGAGCTTGCCAAGCACCTGCATTTCGTTGTAGTAGCTGTTGCGCTTGACGAAGTCGAGCAGCCTCCTCCGCTCGTACATCTTGATGGCCACCTGCTCACCCCTGCCGTTCTTGCCCAGCATCACTCGTGAAAACGAGCCTCTGCCCAGCTCGCCTTAGATCCGATACTATTATTTAGTTTCCCTGCTTTTTTCGGGGTTGGCTCGGTCCCTCCGCTGTTTTGTGCTGGAGCTGACCTCTCGGTGGTAGAAGGTCTTCAGGCGCTTGCGGATGCTGGCGTGCTAGGCCTGCATGACCCTCTCGGCGTGTTCGTCAAGGAGGTGGAGCTTGCTGGCGGGCGGTTCACGAGTCCTTTCGTAGGCGGTCCTGGTAGCTGCCCGGGCCGGAGGCTTGCTTGGGGAGGGTTTGACCTTTTTGATGAACTGAAAGACGCTGCGCCGTAACTTAGGACTTAGGGGCGGCTTGTCCAGCTCGGCAGCAGTGACCTTCCCCGGCCGTCTGGCCACCTTGGGCCGCTCCAGACACTCCGGCATGATAAAGAGCTCGAAGTTACCGGAGTACCAGATGGTCTGCTGCATGCAATAAATGTAGTTACAGATCGACCACGCCGTAAAGACCATCCGCTAATCCTCCGGGTGCCTGGCAGACCCAGCCAAAGCGATCGTGGTGCAGGTGCCGAATAGCTGGCTCAGCCACGCCGCCTTCTTCAAAGAGCAGGTGAACCCGGCTTGCCAATTCTTCCTCAACTCAGACCCCCTGCGGAACGAATGTTGCACCGACCTGGTCGGGGCACGGCACCTGGACTACAACGAGTTGCTGCACTGTGGACCTGCATGTTTCCAGAACTGCCAGGCAGGTGTGACTTACATTCTCCCCAGGCTGGAACTCGATGCGAAGAGGCTGCTAAAATAGGTGCACGGCCTACTAGGAGAAGGGAACAGGGCTGGCCTGGTACTGGATCAGCCCTTCTATCACCTCAAGAAGAATTTCGAGACAGCTTTGCTGGAAGTGCTTAGCCTGCCGATCGACATGCCTGCAGGCATCAACTATTTTGCATATGGGTATCACCGGGCCACAAAGTTTGATGCTCTGATCGTGGTCTCTGGTGAGGCTGAGTTTCATAGTCAATTCAGGCTGGCAAAAAAGCTGCTAGGGCTGGAGCGAGTGATCTGTTTCAACCAGGACTGCGAGATTGTCTAGCCCGAGGAGTTCAAGCTGCTGGGCAAGCGGTCCAGTCTGATCGAAAAGGCCCGATAGGCCAAGGTGTTCGGGGTGGTCATGAACGGCAGCCAGCCTGCCTACCGAGACTGTGCGCTCCGACTGAAAAAGCTGTGCGAAATGAGCCACCACAAATGCTATTTGTTCATGATGGCCAACCTGACCGAAGCCAAGCTAGGCAACTTCCCGGAGGTGGATTGCTTCGTGCTGGTCTCCTGCCAGAAGCAGAGTCTCAAGGCCCTCAAAGACTACTGCCGACTAGTGGTCACCCCCTTCGATCTGCTGTGCTCGATGGACCTGCTGCGGCTCGAGAATTACCATTGGGACATTCGCTTGCTCGATTGGCCGGCTCTGCTCGCAACGGCTCAAAAAGAGCATTAGACATCTGGCGGACATGAGTTGCAGCCCTATGGCAGCAGACACCTGGCCCGGCAAGAAGTGTTCCAGACAATGGAGGAGTTCCACAGCAGACAGTGGCAAGGCATCGCCAAACTGGATCGTCCTCCAGAACCCCTGCAGAAGGGGAAGACAGGGCTGCCCTCAGGCTACACAGTGATGAAGTGATAGTCATCGAAAACCCTCAGAGAAGGCGGTCGTTCAGGAAGGTGTCCAGGTTACCAACCACCGACCCTGCTCGCTGGAACAGGGCTCTGGCGCGACCGGGCATGTGTTTTATGGAGTGCCTTGAAAAATGGTTTTCGTTGCGATTCCTCCTCCGCTCAACCTGCCTTCGCGAAACTTTGGACGCAAAGGACCGTGAGCTGTAAGACACTGGACACGCAAAAGTAAGGTTCGGGCTAAAGCTCGTCTGCTTGAGAGGCACTGCGAGTCTAAAGCTTTCAGGGCGGGGGCTGTCCTGCTCTTTAGAGAGGACTCGCTTGAAGCAGTCCATGAACTTGCTCTTGACGGTGGTGTATTCGGGTCGGTGATGGCTGCGCTGCGAGAGGAGCACTCTGGGGCGGATGGGCGTAGAGCGGGATATGGGCAGCCCGCCCTCTCCCCATGGACTGACCTCCGAGAGGGGGCTGCAGGGGCGTGCGCCGGGCATGCTAACGATAATTGCGGATTTATGCAGGCCTTTTAAGCATACTGGCCCGGTGACAGGCAGGTGGCTGGGGTCTTGTTGGCGAACCTGTTCACTCTCGGCCTGGCCGGGCTCTGCTACCTGGCCTACCTCTTGCTCGGCGAGTATCTGAACTGTCTCATGCTCTCGCTGCTGCTGGCCGTGGCCCTTTAGAAGCACTTTGTAGGGGCCAGCTCAGGACTGATCCGCTTTCTGGAGCACGGCGACAACCTCCGCCCCTACGACTCGATCCTACTCACACAGCTGCGACGGGTGCGGCAGCAAGGCATCCTGAGCTTGATGCAGACTCACCTCCTGAAGCTGAGCGTGCTGGCACTGTTCAGCAAACTTGCCCTCTACGTCACGCTGTCTGCGCTCGGCTACATTGCACTTGATCTGCTGACCAGACAGCTGCTAAGCTTCCTGCGCTCATGCTTTGGCAAGACCTCTTTAACTGCTTGTCAGCAAGCCCGCATACGCCAGGCCTACGCTTTGGTACTGACTTTCTTGCTCATGGCGGGCCTAGCGACATTGATTTCGTTGGAAGGGCTGTTTTTGCTGCTAGACCTGTACAAGGCCTTCAACTACCTCAAGGCACAGACGGTCACTCTATGGAATAACACGGGGGTGGAGAGGCTGCTGACAGAAAAGCTGGGCGGGCTCGACGACCTGCAACTGGCGCCTGTTCTTGAGCTTGTGAACAGCAGCCTCGTCAAATACGAGATCCTGGAGGTGGAGGCAGTGCGAGTCTGCCTTTAGCATCGAATTGACTGGCTCTTCTCATTCGGAGAGGACCTGGGGTAGAAGCTGAGCCTACTCTACTGCGGAATCGATATCGCTCGGCAGAACTACGAGGCAGCACTGATGGCCTCGGCAGAGGCCTTGCGAAGGATGGCCGGAGAACTGGGAGTGTGGCTGTTGCGGGCCCTGGCAGTGCTCGGCTCACAAGGCCTAGGGCTGCTGGCGGCAGGGTCCAATCTTTTCTCGCAGATGCTGGTCTTCTTCGCAAGCTTCTACTACCTGGTGCAGTGGTTCAACTACCGGCTTTTGATCGAGCGGCTGCCTGCCACCCCCGAGACCAAGCAGAAGCTGCAGAAATATGTGGCGAAGAGCACTGAAGGCATTCTGGGCAGTGGCCTTCGAATCGCCCTTCTGCACCAGCTCTACGCCTTGGTGCTGCTTGACATAGCGGGGGCAGCTGAGGCACGGTTCCTCGTCTCAGTGGGGGCCGGGCTTCTGGGGCTGTTTCCTTTCTGCCACCCTCTGGTCGCGCTTCTGCCGGTCAGCCTGGTCCTGGCCGGACAGCAGCAGTACCTGCTGGCAGGAGGACTGCTGGTCGCTTTCTGGGTGATGAGCGCCTCAGTCTTTGAAGAGGCGTATACCCGGATGCACATTTCAAACGGGTTTTTCGCAGGGCTGTCAGTGTTCCTGGGGTTCGTGACGTTCGGGTGGATGGGAGTGGTATGGGGCCCGGTGGTGCTGAGCCTGGCCAACCTGCTCGCATTGCTGTACGCGCCTGCCCAAAAAGAGGATTGATACTTTTTCATTCTTTGTAAAATGATTCTTTCTTTTCCTTCTCGAGATGCCTCTGCTGCGCGGCCTAGAGCTCCAGAAAGACCTGGTGCACCCTGCTCGTGCTCGTGCTGCTTTCCGTGGGGGCGGAGGAGGCACCCTGCGGCTGGTTGAACACGCTTGTAAACTCGTCCTTGATCTCGCGAGGCGCCATCTCCTTGAGCTCCTGCCGAGCCTTATAAAGCTCGGCTTTGAACTCCCGCTGGAATGCAGTGGTCTGCTGGTCGACCTGTCTGACGATGCCAACCAACTTCTCGGCCTCACACTCACTGGGCCTGAGGACCTTGACCACGGCCTTGAAATAGACGTAGGTGAGGCCGATGCGCCTGCCGAACCACCGCCCGGCCACCGGCAGCCTGTCGCCGAGCGAAAAGGCCAGCCCCGAGGCCACCGCCACAGGCACCGCCACGGTCAGCACCATCGACAAAAAACCCATTTGATGATCAGTGGCCCGGGGCGTCCTGGTTGACCAGCTCCAGGATATGCTTCTTGGCCCGCACGCTCTGCAGCAGGAAGTATTCCGCCTGCTCCTGCAGGTCTCGGCTGTCGGTGTCCTTGAGCAGCTCGACCTTGCCCTCCGCCTGTGCGTCGAGTCGCAAGGCCTCCTTCCGCAGCATGTCGATCCGCTCCTTCTCGGTCCGAGTGGCACTGAGCGCAGCCTGGTCCAGCTCCTTGAGCCTGCGCTCAGTGAGTTGCTGGTGGTCCAGATGCTGGAGGTAGTTGTGATAGTGCTTGCGGCCATCAGGCTCTTCCTCCTGCATGTAGACCCGGTCTTTGTCCGCCAGCTGCTTGGCGATCTCGAGATAACGCTGCCCTTGCTGCTTTACTTATACCGCGCTTGGTGATTTCCGCCCTTCGCGGTTCTGCACGCTCCGGGATTCAGAAGAGCCTCGCTAGAAAATCCTGGCCTTGCGCCTCTCCTCCACCTTTTTGACAAACTCGCGCTGCCTCTCCTTGTTGCCCTCGGCCTCGCGCTGCCTCTCCTCGCTCTCGTCCCGCATGCGCCTCTCCTCCTGGTCGAGCCTCCTCCTCCAGATGGAGGCAGAAGGCGGCCTATAATGCTCCTCAGAAAGGCTATTGGGGCGGGGCTGAGCCTGCCTACGCTCCTCATAATTGCGCTCGTGCAGGAGTATCTACTCGATGCTGTACTGCTTGTGCCGGTGCTTGATCTCAAGCAGCTTGCGTTGCCGCTCCTCCAGCTCTGGCAGCACCACCCGCTCCACGTAGTGGTCCATGATGCGCTCGTGCTTTGACTGCTTGGAGATCAGTTCCTTTATCCGCCGGTTAGCGACAGAGACTTCTTCCTTGCGTTTCTCTTCTCTCTCTTTGATCCGCTTGAGCCCCTCCTCGGCCTGCTGGCGCTTGTCCTATCGCTCCTTTTGCCCGCGGGTCTGCTCGTCCTCTTTCTTGCGGTGCTCGGCCTCAGCCATCTGCTTTAGCTGTTGCTCCAGGCGTAAGGCGGCCCGCTTTTCGCGCTGGACTCGGAGCCGCTGCAACTACTTGAGATCAATTGCGCGCTAGGACTGGCGCTCGGACATGGCCTGCTGGCCAATCTGCAAAGAGTGCTTATGAGGGAACATGCCGGTGCTGCTGGTGACACGGACCTTGCTCTGCTGTATGAGCCGGAGGAGGCGGGCCTCAGCCAGCCCGACCATCTCCGCAGCGTCCCTGACCTGAAAGTTCGAGCGCAGCAGATCCTCGAGATATTAGTTTTCAGCACTCTGCATATAACGAATAATGCATCACTGTCCACCGATTATTATCTTTTGATGTCTGACCCGGCTCTCGAAATGCGCCCTGTCAAGCACCAGCACCAGGCCATCATCGCCGACGCCACTCTCCGCGAGCCCCCCCACCTCCACTTTTAGACCACCGACCCCGCCTTCGACTGCGGACAGCTTCCCAAGAGCATCGGATTTTTCGTGACCCTGCGGGGGCGGGAGCTAGGGGTGATAGTTGATGGGGTGGTCGGCCGGGGCATTACTCTACGCGAAGCCTTCATGGGGAAAGACACCGCCATCTTCCATCTAAAGGGAAGTAAGCTTGAAGTCCGAAAAGAAGAGTCGGACTAGATCGACGATTTCTAGTTCGGAGCATCCTCATAAAAACTGACTGCTTTCAGGCTTGTGGAGCCGAGCCCCCTGATCGCGCAGCTGTACCTGCTGGACCAGGAGGTCAGCTGCGACAAGGTCTACGCCACTCTCGACTTACAAGATCTGAAAGGAGTGATCGAATAGGCCACCATAGCCAAGGTAGAAGACGGTAAAGCCCCTCTAGTCCACGTTATGAAGGACAGTTCAAAGGGCCTGCTGCTGGCCCTGTCACCGAGCCTGCGGTTTGTCTGCCTGCACGGGGTGGCAGTCAGCTCCGGCCTGTTCCAAGTGATCCGCAGCAGATACCAACTCAATAGCCACACCTGCAGCAGCCTTATTCTGACCCCTCACCCGTTCTTCCTGAGGGCTGATTTTGACTACCATCGAGTGGTCGGTGAGGCGGTTGCTTTCCTGGAGACGATGGACAGGAGGGCCAACCCGCAGTTCAGCTACTGGCTGTGCTTCCTGGCCTGTCAGTCGCTCATCCGCTTGGACAGGCCTGTGGAGGAGCTGCTTAAGCTGCTGTCGAAGTACGGCTCGTTGCTGCACAATGTCAAGGGAAGCGGACTGCTGAGCATCTTCGACGAGCTGTGCGGTGAGTTCGTGCTATAGTGCTGTCAGCAGGGCAAGTAGGGGCTGGACCTCAAGTAAATCCGACTAGTGAACTGCATCTTCTAGTTCGAAAGCACTACCCGGGAGGACTGCTGCGTCCGCGTGGTGCGCAAGTTTCTCTATGAAAACGAGGTGGACAACCTGCTGGTTTACAAAGTGTTGTCCCACAACGACAAGTTCTTGGAGAGCACTCTGACCGCGGAGGATGTATACTGCCTGGCGGACATGATCTACAAGTTTGTGATGCCGCAGGGCATCTTTGTGGTCGGCCGGGGCGAGCTGCCCGAGGAGGTGGGCCACAACGAAGAGGGGGTTCTGGTGTACCGGCATCGGCAGTGGGAGTTATTGCTGAGCAGGGGGTATAAGCAGATGGCTGAGAAAATCATCGGCAAGGCGTTGTACTGGCTTCAGAAGTACCCTGATGTCAAGGCCCACGCGCCCTGCTCAAGGCCTGTCTCCACTTCTCGGTGCTCTACAAAGAGGATCTGATGACCCTCGCGTAATCTTCTATCCTGCGGCCGCTTTCGAACCCTTTCAAGAGGCCAGTCACAAAGTGAAGGCTTTTCTAGCCAAGAAGACTGGACTGGAAGGACTGCAGGAGCCACTGCCCTAGACCATCAGGCCCTTCATGGCCCGGCGGAGAGTGCAGCTCGAGGCGGGGGCGGTCGAACACCTGGTGATCGAGAACGTGAGGGCGATGAGCCTGCTGATGGTGGCGTTCGAGTGCAAGCAGTACGACGTGACATTCAAGCTCTGCTGGGTTGGAGACCTCCCAGCTTTCTTTGCAGATAAAGGGGTGCGGCACGAGCTGATCTCGATTGACCAGGAGAGGCTGGCCAGCCGAACTCTCATGCTAAACCGGGAAGGCCTTTACCTCCTGGAATTCGACAATCGATTCTCCTGGCTGCGCAGCAAAACCATTTACGTGGAGTACTGCATCCTAGACCCGCCTGCTGAGCCCAGCCCCCTCTACCGCGGGCTCTAGGGGTTGATCAAACGCAGGCACCGTACCAAGACGGCCATCTGCCTGGCCCACCCAGACGCCACCGCATAAATCGTAGTCTTCAAGGGCAAATAAGAGCTGAACTTCAAAGGGCCACTGGCATAGTCAGCCTCTGAAATGCTGGTCGCCCTGGAGGAGGTGCCATTGGTCTACATGAAAGTGCACAGCGAGGGGAACAGCACCGGCTGCCTGACAGTGCTGAGGAAGGACGAGCGGCTGCGGTGGAGTTGCTGGGACAGCGCGGGGAGTACGAATCTGCGTTGGCGCAGCTGCGGGGGGCCGCGGGATGACATATAATAGCATGGGCGAAATAGCATTGCCGAGCGGATTGTGGGATGTTGACCAGTGACTACAGCCTGACGGTCGCAGTGGTCGGAGAGGCCGGGGTGGGCAAGACTCTGCTGCTCGCCAGGCTGGCTGGCGCCCTTCCTCCGGACTCGTACCAGCCCACTCTGGCAGTACAGCTCAGCGAGCGCATCCTCTACTTGGACAAGCAGTTAAGCGTGCGCCTACAAGCGTGGGAGGTGGCTGGGCTGGACTGCAAACGGGTCGTCTCCAGGGCGCTGCTTGGGCAGGCTGCTGCGGTCTTGATCTGCTTTAGTCTAGATTCTTCTGACAGCTTTGCAGCCAGGACTGTCTGGCGGGAATGGTGCAACAGTGCAGCCCGACCCCGGCTGTTCTTATTGGGACTGGTGCACCCAGGCTGCTAACGGACGATCTCCTCCAATGAGTGCCGAAGGCTGCTAAGGAGCTGGACTGCCAGTTTTTTGAAGTGCAGCTTAAAGACCCAGAGTCAGTAGAAGGCGTGTTCAAGTAAATCGCGACCGAAGTGCTGACCAACATGGACAAGGAGACTCTGTTCGAGGCCAAGGCGGTGGCCAGGCTGCCTAAGCGCCAGCCCAAGATCAGTTGCTTGTGAGAGTGGATCGATTTTATTGCATCGGATGGAGGAGGACGGCACTCTCGGGCAGCTGCGGAGCACTCTGGTACGACTGAAGGAGGAGATGAACATGGTGGTCAGCGAGGTGCTCGAGGAGCGCAAGGACATGGAGGCCATCCAGATGGAGCTCATGAAAATGCGCAAGGAGAAGGAGTACCTCGAGGGGCTCATCCGCGAAAAGTCGGAGGCCTTGAGGGATTATGACCGGATCATCGGCGAGAGCGAAAAGACCCTCTTCAAGCTGACAGACGGGGCCCGCAAACTGCTGCTCACGCTGGAAAGCACAAGCCAGAAGCTCATGAAATGAAACGTTTAGATCACATCAACTCCACATGGAACCCCACTTTCCCAGCACCCATCAAGTCTACCTCAGTCCGTATATGCCGCATAGTACATACACCCCCGCGCCCCCTCGCCTACAAACAGGACAATAGAATCTGCTGCTTGACGGCTAATTATCTCTAAATTCCAAGGATTCTAAAGGCGCAATGGCAAGGGGGGTGACAATTCAATTCAGATGTAGGGCACCTCTTTTCGGATGAGTTCCTCGAGCACAGACATATCCGGGCCCTTCACTGTGTGAAGGACCTTGCCGTGCATTGCCAGCAGGAATCTTGGCCGCGAGGAGTCCACGAACCCCAGCTACTCCCGGAAGCCCGGGATCTTCTCATGCTCGGCGATCAGGACGTCGACCCGGTTGCGGAAGTCGTCGATGGTGGCGGCCAGCTGGACATACAGCCCGAACATAACCTCGCAGGGCCCAACCCACTGGGGGTGGAGGTCAATGACCAGGAGCTTGGGGTAGTCCTCGCGGAAGAGGGCCTTGAACTGCGCCTCGTCGGCCACCTTGGTGACCATCTTCTCTCGGTTCTTCATGCAATCCGGGTACTAATTTGATGTAGGATAGCCCTGTTAATTACGGGGGGCTGATTAATGCTGATGGAGCTATCACAGTTTGGCCTGCAGGGGGCCCGGCTCGATCTGCTACTCGCCTGCCCACAGCACCGTCTTGTCCGGCTGGCACGCCGCCAGCATCGGGCGGCCCTGCAGCCGCCCGAAAAACATGCACAGGCTCGGCTTCGCCTCCTGCTCCAGGTAGCGGTAATACTTACGCTTGAAGCACACCTCGAGGTCACCGAAAAGCAGCCCATACTCGCCCTTGGTGTTGATCACCATGGCGCCAGGGCAGCCACCTCCTCCTTTGTGGTGAACCGTCTCTTGCAGAACTTGACCCCCCGAATTTAGCCTCGCTGAACAGCTCGAACAGGAACACCTCGGGGACGATCTGGATGTACTAGAAGCGGTGG
Organism: Hippocampus zosterae; assembly: GCF_025434085.1. Classification (NCBI taxonomy): domain Eukaryota; kingdom Metazoa; phylum Chordata; class Actinopteri; order Syngnathiformes; family Syngnathidae; genus Hippocampus; species Hippocampus zosterae. The sequence goes on from NW_026262789.1 coordinate 54,457, forward strand.
CCCACCCGGCTTTCGCCCTCGACTTGCTTGGTGGCGGGGTGGATATTGCGGATGCAGTAGGACTGCGACAGGAAGTCGGGCCGCCCCTCCACGAAGCCGGTCTGCCAGTCTACGCCCCGGTAGAGGCGCTGCTCAATGACGTGCTCGAGAAACAGCCCCGAACAGTTCCTGACCACAAACTCGTCCTTCTAATTCTAAAATTTGTTGAAGTGCCGACCGGCAAACAAACCCCTGAGCAGGCCTGCCCGATTGGGCGCTCCAGCTCGTAGGCGGCGGCGTTGTGCCTCGGCAGATCCACGTCGTAGACCGTGACATCCTGCCCCAGCTTGTGCAGGTGGATCGCTGTCAGCAGGCCTGTGAAACTACTCCCGAGCACGGCCACGCTGCCCCGCCGGTGCTAGGTGTGGTAGTTGCAGAAGGTGGCGGCGTGGCAGGCCGCCCCGTAGGCGAAGGCAGGCTCGTCCTCGCCTAGACTATATTGATGGACGATGTAGGCCGAATCAGTCTGATGCGCCCAGGTGCGGTAGAGCCGAGTATAGGCGACATCCTGCGCGGCCACCCCCAGCAGCCGGCGCGAGAGGATATCCTAAAGAGAGAGGTCCGTCTGCCTGCTCGGGATCTATTCGGTTGGTATCATGATTGATTATATTTGCGCCCTGAATGTATTTATTGCAGTTTAATGCCCTCGTTCTTGATTGAGTATACTTGAACATTGATGCTGCGACTTGTTGATCTCTTTGTTGAGGCGAGGTTATAATGGAGGCTGAAGTGCCGGGCGTTGAGATTGGGCCTCTGCTGAGGGGCAGTACTGGGCTCACCAGTCTACAAGCTCACCAAAGAGGCGCAGAACGTGCATGGAGTCAAGCACGGCCAGTACACCCAGTACTACAACTACCTCAGGAGCTTCGTGGCCAAAGCCTGCCGACGACGCGGGCTGACCCAGGCCTTCAAGAAAGGCAAGCGGTATTTCTTCGACCGTGCGAAGAGGGCCCGGCTGCAGGACAGTCACTATGACGGGCATGTCCTCATCTTGCTCATGCAGGCAGAAAAGTATTGGGCGGCTGCCATGGCGTGCCGACAGAGGGCGGCGACTAACCCTCGAGCCAAGTTCACTGCTTGCGCCAAGTTGAAGCGGGCTGTGCAGGCGGCAGGCCGGCTTCGGGCTGCGGTGGAGGGCTGCGAGCACGAGCGGACCGTGGTGGAGGCAGAGGCCTACCAGAACGGCATGGAGGGACTGTACCACATGGACCGAGAGAACTGGAAGGCCGCAATAGATTGTTTCGTGGTCACCCGAAAAATCCTGTCCGAGTTGGCCAAGATCATGGATAGTGTCGACCGCAGCATTTACGAGGCTGCGGCTGCTGGGGTCGATGAGTCCATCCGCTTCTGTAATTTCAGGGAGTCGAAAGGGACATCGGGGTAGACTGCCCTGGAGCTGGTTGATCTAAAGACCTCAAGCAACCCCCTCATCGCCGAAAAGCTGGCAGGACTGCAAGCACTGCCACAGGAGGACGAAGGCGACCTCCAGCTGACAGTGTTCGGAGAGAGCACGCAGCTGAAGGACCGGCAGGTGAAGGCCCTGCTGCAGAGGCAGGAGGGCCGGCTGCAGGAGCTGTAGGCCGTGAAGGGCGAGGAAGAGCGGCTGGCTGCCTTCATCGAAATCTTCGAGGGGTATGACAAGGTGATCGAGCACCTAAACAAGCTGAAAGGTGACCCGAAATGCTCTGCCGCAGAAGCGCAGTTCTACGACAAGCTGGTGACCCACTTCCAGTGCCGGCGGACGGGCTGCCAGATCCGCCGCCTGTAGCTGCAGTACGCCGACCTCGAGGCCAAGTTCGACTCCCAGCAGCCTTTCAACCAGGGCGAGCTGCTGCTGTCCAAGAAGGCAGCCAAGCTGAAGCTGGTCAAGCCGCACTCGCTCATCAAGCTCTGCGAAAACATCAGCTTTCTGTACCAGAGCCTCAGTGAGCTTGAGAAACGGTACAGGACTGAGCCTGACCGCTCTTTGGACCGCAGGGTGCTCCAGTTTGAGAGCCTTAGGCAGGGCTACCTGGCCGTCCTCCTCATTCTCAAGGGCAGGTATGACAGCAGCCTGCAGCTGATCATGCACGCGGAAAGGGCACTCGAGCATGTGCCGGACTGCCCGCCTGAGATCCTGACCAGACTGCGTCGCTACCGTGTAAAAGCCGAACTCGAAGCCGCGGCGCAGAGCCTGGCGCCAGTGTAGCTGCTGCCACCCCGTCCAATTTTCCTGGACGTCTGCTCGCTGCTGGTGGAGTACCCCCCGCTGGAGCAGCGAACGCAGGAGAAGACCTCCTTCTGGAGCAGATTCAACATCTTCAAGCGATGACATTGCAGGATTTGATTGCGCGGCTGGCGGGATTACATTATGTTTGGAGAGGAGGAGGCGGTCGAGCGCCTGGACGAGCAGCTCGACCTGGACTTAGACTTTGAGGAGCAGGTCAAGCAGGAGCTCTTGCTTGAGATCATGCTCCTTGGTGAGTTTCGCATGGTCGAGGGGGACGACCAGCCTGTCCGCGTGTTCGTGCGCCACTAGCACTGCGAGAGTGCTTTGAAGCGGCTGGTCTCGAAGGTCACGCAGGACCGCAGTCATGAGACGCTCAAGTACCTGGTGAGGATCAACGTGCTAGGCGACAGCCTCCTGGAGCTGCTGCTAACGCAAGGAGAGGACCAGCGCCTTTGCTTCTGGGTTATGGTGCTCGCGGTGCACCTGACCTACTCCACCACAACGGCACCTTCGAAAGAATGAAGGACTACCAGGACCACTACCAGCGCCTGACCTAAGCCAAACGCCTTTTCCTGCGGCCGAGGGTGTTCGCTGCCCTAGTGCAGCACCTGGCAGTGTGTGCAGCCCTCTCGTCCGAGGACATGCACAGTTCGCATGTCAAGGTCATTGAGGTGGTGCTAACCCTCCTGCGCAACGTGCTGGTGGTCGGGGATGAGGACATCACCTCCGAGGAGAATTGCTGCAGGTCATGGTGAAGGAGGAACTGGTGGAGATGCTGCTCTACCTGGGCAGTGCCTACGACCGGCCCTACTCGGCCGCGATCGATCTGCTGCTGCTCGAGCTGTACCACTGGACCTTCACCTCCTTCTCAGAGCAGTTCGTCTTCCCAGAGCCAGAGCCAGCCCCGAGGATGGCGCAGTTGATAGCCAGCTCCCGGCCGAGTGCCTTCGTGGGTAACTTCTATTCACGAAGGAATCACCGGATTTATCATTCTCTGACAGGCAAGGCAGAGCATGAGCCCATCAACAAGCTGGACAGGCAGCGCCAGAAGCCCACCCTCACCAAGCGCAACAAGTTCGCGCTGCGGGAGCGGAGGGCCTGTCTGGATCGCAAGATCAGGGATTTCGAAGTTGGGCCTGACAGTTTCGGCCTTTCCGAGAGGCTGCGCGAGCTGTGCCAAGAATTCCTGAAGTACAATCTGTCGAGGCTAGTCAAGCAGGTGTTCGAAGAGGTGTACCAATACGTCCCCAGAGGCGTAGAAAACAGGCTTTTCAAAGGCCGCGCCTCTCGGGTCACGGAGACTCTCAAGGCACAATTCCTGGAGCTGAGCGGGTGGGGCTGCGGCTGGCTCTCCAGCAGAAGAAGGTGCAGCAGGCCAGAGAGCTGGAGCTGGGGCCTGTGGGGTCGATCGTACAGCCCTCGTTCTTCATGCTCCTGTATTCGATCCTGGTGGCCTAATAAAGCCGGGAGAAGACCCTACCGTTTTTCCGGGAGGACCAGAGCGCCGGAGTATATGCCCTGAAATAGTACTTCGCAGTGGTGCTGACCATGTGGCACAGCTTCGAGCCGAGCGTCAAGGAGGCGAACGGAGTCATTCTGGACAACATCTTCAAGCATGACATGAAGCGCACCATCTACTTCGTGCTGCGGGGGGACGGGCCTGCTCCGTGATGGTGCTGCACCAGTACCTGACCCTGCTGCGGCTGTATGCGGATGGCCGGACAGTGATCGCCTACACGCAGAGGCTGCGGGAGACCGAGGACGGAGACGCGGTCAAGCGCATCGAGCGTTCGGTCACCGAAAAGAACGAGCTTATGTAGTTCTTCAGGCCGAAGATCATCCAGAAGCTGCTGTACGAGCTGCGGGACAAGCCGGAGGACAGGGCCCTGGCCGGCGCCGTGTTCGACTACCTGGAGAGGTCAGCTGAGGCCTTCGACGAAGCCTACTGGATGTATTTTCAGGTGGACTTCCTCAACATTTTCTTGGAACTGCTGGAGGGGGATTTCGGACACCGCTCTGAAAACATCAAGCACTGCAGTTTCATCAAAAAGGTCTTTGTGAAGTTCTTCGCCTTGCAGGAAAAGAACAGCCTGCTGCCACTGGAGGCTCTCTTCCGGTTCTAAAACAGAGACACAAACGACCTCATCCTGTCCAACTACGAGGCCCTCAAGGCCAAACCCCATCGGCCCAGAGCCCCATCCGACCCCTAAGACGACATCTCGGAGGACGACCGGTAACTCGAGCCAGACTCCTTCGTGGAGAATGTCGATGAAGCTGAATGATGATCGATTGTCAATGCCGGGCCATCTGCCCGAGCTCTTTCATCAGGCCTTCGATTCTGCGCACTTCTTTGTCCTTCTCGCAGAGGGCGTCGTGTCTGAGCATCTGGATTTAGAAGGCCACCTGTCTGTCCTTCAACCTGTGCTCGCTGATACTTTTGAGCTTTGTCTGGAGGGCCACGTTCTCTCCTTTCAGCTGCTCAATCAAACTGTTTTCTTCGCGAGCGGACTCGCCCACATGCTCCAAGTCGACCGTCAGCCTCCTGACTTCCTTCTAAAGGGCCTCGGTTTCTTTCCGCAGAGCGACATTGTCGCCCTTGAGATCACGCTGGACGCCGTCTGCCTCAGTCAGCTTTTGCTTCAGCTATTAGTTAAGGCCTTTGAGTTTGACCACCTGCAAGTGGTATCTTTCGACATTGGCAACCAGCTTGGATTCCACATCGTACCAGTGCAGCTTCAGGCGCTAGAGGTCGGACTGCAAGGCCAGGCACTGATCGTCCTTGTCGACTAGCTGTTCCTCCAGTTTTCTGGCCTTTTCCTTCAAGGTTGCTTACTCGGCAGCCCTGCTCCTCATCTCGTCGGCACGAGCCGCCCCCGCATTTTCAAGACAGGCAATGCGGTCTGCCAGATCCTCATTTTCCTTGTCGACTTTCTCCTTCTCGCGGGAAAGCGCCTTCAAATGGATTTTGAGGGAGGCGATTTGGTTTTGATAGTGAGTGGCCTGCTCCGACAGCTCTGCTTTCTGCATGGCAGTGAGCCGCTCAAGTCTTTTGTTGTCGATGTTGAGGGTCTAGATTAATTGTGCAACTTCACGACGATTTCCTTGGAGTTTTGGAGCTCTTCCTCAAGGCCTTTGGCCAGGTATTAGCTCAGTTGTTTCCTCAGCAGAGTCGTCTAGGCTTTAGCCTTGTCCATGTCATGGCTGTTTTTCTGCAGGGCTGCTTCTTGCAAGTCGGATCTTTTTTAGCCTCCAACAGCACTTAATTTTCGTCTCGCAAGGCTTGGCACTCTTCGCGGGCCTAGTCAAGAGCCTGCCGGGTGTTTTCATGCTCAGCTTTGAACACCTCAAGCTTTTCTGCCAGCCCTTTGAGGCTCTCAGTGCTATCCTGGAGCCCCTCGATCTGGCTGACCTCCCTCTCATTCTGCAGCTCGTCGAAGGCCTGGTGGGCCATGCCGCGGCCGGAGGGCAGGTAGGCGGCATAGATGTCTTAAATGCGGCGGGCACCAGAGAGGCCGAGTCCAGACGCCAAAAAATCTCTATGCATGTATCTATGATGTCAGGTCAGATGCCGTCGATCTCCTTGAACTTGTCCGCGACGACCTTCTCCTTGTAGTTCTTCTCTTCCTCGAGGTCGTGCTCGAGCTGGATCTCGCGCTTGAGCTGCTTGAGGCAGTCGGCCACGTCGTCGGAGCTGGTGCTCTCGCCCATGGCGATGCCGTTCATGACCTCGGCGTTGACCGCGATCTTGTCCATGGAGCTTGTGAAATCGTCGAGGACGGTGGCCATCTTGGCCAGGTCGCAGTTCTGGGCCTGCTTGTGGATGATGGGGGTGACCTTCATGTAGTGCTCCATCATCTTCTCCTTGTTGGTGTTGCTCTTCATGATCATGCCCATGTGCGCCATCTTGTTGGCCATCTTCATCGAGTCGGCTGCCTCTTTGTTCTTGGTCAGGGCCGTGTTCATGAACATGCCGGCCGCCTCCTCATCCCCGTTCTTGAGGCAGGCCTTCGCCTTCTTGGTCATCGCCTCGGCCTCCTTCTTGGCCTTGGCGCTCTGGCTCTTCAGCTGCTTCTCGAACATCCGCATGTCCAGCAGCGCGTCGTCCATCGTCATCTCCGGCTTTCTCTTAGGTGGCTCTGCTCCCATTTCTGACCCTTGATTATTAGCAATGCCATTTATAACCTATGATTTGGACTTGCCTGCTGGCTGTGGGACGGGCCCTTGACTGCGAGGTTGTCATTGTGGGCGGCACCCTCGCCGCCCTGGGGGCTGCGATTGAGAGCGAGTCCAGTCGCAAGGTCTGTCTGATCGAGCGACTGAGCGGCTTGGAGGGCAGCTCGGGGACGAGGGGGTCTGGCACATCGACTTAAACTGGCTGTACCAGCCGAACTACCCCGACCGCACAGTAGCCTACAACCCGGCCAACCTGCACCCCTTCATGCGCAATATCACTGCCAACTGCAATACGGGGCACTGCTGGGTCAGTCGCAATTGCTTCCTCTACGACTGCGTGGCACAGCACATCACCCTCCCGGCCAACCTGTAGGTGATCCACAACGCTATGGTCATTAATGTGACTCGCCAGAGAGACAAGGTCACTGAACTGCGGGTGGTCCGGCGAGGGCCGCTGAGGAAGGATTGCAGGGCCGCCGGGGTTCGGGTCCGGTAATGGTACGACCCCTTGCCATCGAGTTACTATACAAAAGAAATCATTGTGATCAAAGTAACAGGCTTCGTGATCGAAGCCAGCCAGTACAGCGATGTCCTGGTGCTGATGAACTCCTACCAGCAGGGGCTGCCACATTCTGATAGCTGTGGACAGAGCATAGTCTACGGCCTGCATCAGTATTACCCGGACAATAGCAGCAAGCATGAGTCCAAAGGGAAGTTGGCAGGCGGGCCGAGGATGATGGGTTTTCGTTGGATAATTTTACGGTGGAGCAGGTTTGGAGGTACCGTAGATTGGTCGGAACTGGGACTGATATGGGGCCGGGCCAACTCTCCCTGCAAAACTGGAACGGACCCGGCAACGACTACAAAGACGGCTACCTCTTCCTCCCCAAATTCGCAACCGACCTGCACAACTACTCAGGCGGTCTAAACTTCACCACCCTAAACGAGGCGGAACAAAGATCAATCAGGTTCCACGATTGGTTCAAAGAACAAAGCCAAATGCCTCTGGTGCCCACTAATGATTATTTCGGAGGGTGTAATGGACTGAGCCCGCTTCCCTACATCCGCGATGGCAGGAGGGCTGAAGGCTATAAAGGATTCCAGCTGCAGGTGGAGGAGGTCACTGGCGTGTACGTGCCGGGCGGGCCATTGACTGCGGAGGTGTTTTGGGACAGGGTGGCCCTCGGCTACTACAACATTGATATCCATCCCCTCACGGCCTGCAAGTACGATTAAAGCATTCCGACCAATACGTCACTGCCGTTCTTCCTTCCACTACGAGCATTTTCCTCTGCCTATGCTAAGAATGTCATAGTCGCAGGCAGGGCCATGGCCCAGGACTTCTACGCGGCCTCTGCGACTCGCACCCACGTGACGAGTTCCACAGTGGAGTGGCAGCCGCCAAGACCGCCCTCTACCTGCTGCACTCCAGACTGGACCTGTGGCAGCTCCTGGACCGCAAAGACGCAGTGAAGGGTCTACAGGCCTAAATCGCAAAGGCGATGCCCCTGTCCTGGACGATCAACGGGACTAAATACCCTTCGCAATAGAATGATTATATTGCCTGATGGAGGTCACGGAATACGGGTTTGTCGCGCATAGTGGCAAGCTGACCCTGCATGCCGCCAGGGCGGGGCTGTCGGTGGGGGTCAGCCCTGGCAAGCTGTGCCTGCTGGGTGGTCGGCTGCTGCTGGAGGGAGTGGACGTGAAAGTTGGGGCTTGGTATTCCTGCAAATCAATCTGCTCTGCATTTTGCATTTAAAATACCTAAAAATTCCGCGAGCAGCTGGCCCTGATCCTTCCTACTTTGCCGGACAAGTTTCAATCCATTTTGGGTGGGGATCACCATTTCTGGGAGACTGAGTCAGTATTCCTCACTGAAGGGGTCAGCCTTCTCACGCTGGCTTAGGAGGAAGAGATCTGCGCAATTACCAAAATGATGGGCTTATGCGATCATAAGCAAATCGCCCTTTGTGAAGAAGGCTATGGCCTTACCTTGAAATTAGGTAATTTTCTGCTCTCAACTGGACAAAAGATTGCTCTACTAGACTTGGATCTTGACTCTTCAGCGATCGAAAACGCAGTGCCTGGGGCTGTCATAATCACAGAACCGGAACAGCCAGAAGACATCCCATCTCACCCACGAGAGTGGAAGGCGGCTCGGTTTGAGAGGCTAGCTACATTGTAGTTCAGTAGCTTTCACTGTTATTCCTAACTTTCTGTGATCTGTGAGTACGCCTTGTCACGCTATCCAAACTTGATGATCAAGACCCGGCCTTCAGACACTGCAGCTAAGATGATGTTGCAAGGCAAAATCAGACTAATCGAGCACCACTCGAAACAGTCAGATGGAAAAGCTATCAGAGCCAACCTCCAGAGAGACGCAGCACTATTGAAAGCTATAGCGCCTTGCCTCAAACCCAGGAAATTTCATATTTCCGAATTAAAGGACCTTCCGACTAATTTAATTCCGCATTAAAGCATCACGAAGTTTATACACCTTGGTCTCCGTCAGTATTTCGGTCGGGAG
>NW_026262790.1:0-2500 GCF_025434085.1 Hippocampus zosterae
CGCGGCCCGCGGAAGTCATCTTGAGCACCGGAGGAGAGGGGCCGGCGAGGTGGCCGTGCGTGGCCGGCGGGGAGGCGTCTTGGTCGGATTACATGTGTTGGAACGCGGCCCGCGGAAGTCATCTTGAGCACCGGAGGAGAGCGCCGGCGAGGTGGCCGTGCGTGGCCGGCGGGGGGGCGTCTTGGGCGGATTGGGAAAATAAAAAAAAAATCCCCCCATTCATTTCAATGGCTGAGGTGGTCTGCCATACCGTTTGTGTCCGCCAGACGGCGGTGTAGTAGGCAAAAGACCGTTGGAGGTACCAGGGGTAAGCCTGGCGGTACCAGGGGTAGGCCGGGGGGTACCAGGGGTAAGGCTGGGGGTACGGCGGCCGAGCGTGGCCGGGGAAGAGGTCTCTTGGTCGGATTGGGAAAATAAAATAATTCCCCCATTCATTTCAATGGGCGGCGGTACCAAGGGTAAGCCTGGCGGTACCAGGGGTGGGCCTGGAGGTACCAGGGGTCGGCCGGGGGGTACCAGGGGTCGGCCGGGGGGTACCAGGGGTAAGGCTGGAGGTACCAGGGGTCGGGCTGGAGGTACCAGGGGTAAGCCAGGGCCGGCTCGGCCGCGGAGCTTTGCCCGGGAAAGAGGCCTCTTGGCCGGGGTGAATAGCGCTGGAACGCGGCCCGCGGAGGTGGTGGGGGCCGGAGGCACCGTGGGCGAAGCCCCGGCCCGGCCCGGGGGCCGAGCGAGGCCGGGGAAGAGGCCTCTTGGTCGAATTGGGAAAATAAAAAAATTCCCCCATTCATTTCAATGGGCGGGGGTACCAGGGGTGGGCCGGGAGGTACCAGGGGTGGGCCGGGAGGTACCAGGGGTAAGCCGGGGGGTACCAGGGGTCGGCCTGGAGGTACCAGGGGTCGGCCTGGAGGTACCAGGGGTAAGCCAGGGCCGGCTCGGCCGCGGAGCTTTGCCCGGGAAAGAGGGCTCTTGGCCGGGGTGAATAGCGCTGGAACACGGCCCGCGGAGGTGGTGGGGGCCGGAGGGGCCGTGGGCGAAGCCCCGGCCCGGCCCGGAGGCCGAGCGTGGCCGGGGAGGAGGCCTCTTGGTCGAATTGGGAAAATAAAAAAATTCCCCCATTCATTTCAATGGGCGGGGGTACCAGGGGTCGGCCGGGAGGTACCAAGGGCCGGAGGTACCGTGGGCGAAGCCCCGGCCCGGCCCGGGGGCCGAGCGAGGCCGGGGAAGAGGCCTCTTGGTCGAATTGGGAAAATAAAAAAATTCCCCCATTCATTTCAATGGGCGGGGGTACCAGGGGTGGGCCGGGAGGTACCAGGGGTGGGCCGGGAGGTACCAGGGGTAAGCCGGGGGGTACCAGGGGAGGGCCGGGAGGTACCAGGGGTCGGGCTGGAGGTACCAGGGGTAAGCCAGGGCCGGCTCGGCCGCGGAGCTTTGCCCGGGAAAGAGGCCTCTTGGCCGGGGTGAATAGCGCTGGAACGCGGCCCGCGGAGGTGGTGGGGGCCGGAGGCACCGTGGGCGAAGCCCCGGCCCGGCCCGGGGGCCGAGCGAGGCCGGGGAGGAGGCCTCTTGTTCGAATTGGGAAAATAAAAAAATTCCCCCATTCATTTCAATGGGCGGGGGTACCAGGGGTCGGCCGGGAGGTACCAAGGGTCGGCCGGGAGGTACCAAGGGTCGGCCGGGAGGTACCAGGGGTCGGCCGGGAGGTACCAGGGGTCGGCCGGGAGGTACCAGGGGTAAGCCAGGGCCGGCTCGGCCGCGGAGCTTTGCCCGGGAAAGAGGGCTCTTGGCCGGGGTGAATAGCGCTGGAACACGGCCCGCGGAGGTGGTGGGGGCCGGAGGGGCCGTGGGCGAAGCCCCGGCCCGGCCCGGAGGCCGAGCGTGGCCGGGGAGGAGGCCTCTTGGTCGAATTGGGAAAATCCATTCATTTCAATGGGCGGGGGTACCAGGGGTCGGCCGGGAGGTACCAAGGGCCGGAGGTACCGTGGGCGAAGCCCCGGCCCGGCCCGGAGGCCGAGCGTGGCCGGGGAGGAGGCCTCTTGTTCGAATTGGGAAAATAAAAAAATTCCCCCATTCATTTCAATGGGCGGGGGTACCAGGGGTCGGCCGGGAGGTACCAAGGGTCGGCCGGGAGGTACCAAGGGTCGGCCAGGAGGTACCAGGGGTCGGCCGGGAGGTACCAAGGGTCGGCCGGGAGGTACCAGGGGTCGGCCGGGAGGTACCAGGGGTTGGACAGTACCGCTTTTGGTCGTTAGGGGCGCTGTAGTAGGTAAGAGTCAGGGGGTGAAGGAAGGCTAAAGGCTTAGAAGGTGGGCGATCACCAAAATACCTTCGGAAACGTATATAGGAGAGCATGTTTCGAGCAAGTGACCTCCATAGAGAGTCACCGGAGTCCCCTCAGACACTTGTCCGACCATGGTGAGGGTGTCTCCAGCCACCCCCAGCGCTTCGCCGGCCTCTTCCGCCGGAGCTCCGCACTTTGAAAAATTTTCTATCTCCCCACTTT
>NW_026262790.1:12500-15000 GCF_025434085.1 Hippocampus zosterae
GCACGGCGGTGCCTCGACCCAACCTTTTGTCGGCCGGTTCCCCTTCCCCTTTTCCCCTTTTCCCTTTTCCCCTTTACCTCCCCGCGCGGGGAGGTACCAGGGGTTGGAACGTCTGGAGGAGATGGCCGGCGGCGGCGCCGAGCGTGGCCGGCGGGGAGGCGTGTTGGTCGGATTACATGTGTTGGAACGCGGCCCGCGGAAGTCATCTTGAGCACCGGAGGAGAGGGGCCGGCGAGGTGGCCGTGCGTGGCCGGCGGGGGGGCGTCTTGGTCGGATTAAAAGTGTTGGACCGCGGCCCGCGGAAGTCATCTTGAGCACCGGAGGAGAGGGGCCGGTGAGGTGGCCGAGCGTGGCCGGCGGGGAGGCGTCTTGGTCGGATTACATGTGTTGGAACGCGGCCCGCGGAAGTCATCTTGAGCACCGGAGGAGAGGGGCCGGCGAGGTGGCCGTGCGTGGCCGGCGGGGGGGCGTCTTGGTCGGATTAAAAGTGTTGGACCGCGGCCCGCGGAAGTCATCTTGAGCACCGGAGGAGAGGGGCCGGTGAGGTGGCCGAGCGTGGCCGGCGGGGGGGCGTCTTGGTCGGATTAAAAGTGTTGGACCGCGGCCCGCGGAAGTCATCTTGAGCACCGGAGGAGAGGGGCCGGTGAGGTGGCCGTGCGTGGCCGGCGGGGGGGCGTCTTGGTCGGATTAAAAGTGTTGGACCGCGGCCCGCGGAAGTCATCTTGAGCACCGGAGGAGAGGGGCCGGTGAGGTGGCCGAGCGTGGCCGGCGGGGAGGCGTCTTGGTCGGATTACATGTGTTGGACCGCGGCCCGCGGAAGTCATCTTGAGCACCGGAGGAGAGGGGCCGGTGAGGTGGCCGAGCGTGGCCGGCGGGGAGGCGTCTTGGTCGGATTACATGTGTTGGACCGCGGCCCGCGGAAGTCATCTTGAGCACCGGAGGAGAGGGGCCGGCGAGGTGGCCGTGCGTGGCCGGCGGGGAGGCGTCTTGGTCGGATTACATGTGTTGGAACGCGGCCCGCGGAAGTCATCTTGAGCACCGGAGGAGAGCGCCGGCGAGGTGGCCGTGCGTGGCCGGCGGGGGGGCGTCTTGGGCGGATTGGGAAAATAAAAAAAAAATCCCCCCATTCATTTCAATGGCTGAGGTGGTCTGCCATACCGTTTGTGTCCGCCAGACGGCGGTGTAGTAGGCAAAAGACCGTTGGAGGTACCAGGGGTAAGCCTGGCGGTACCAGGGGTAGGCCGGGGGGTACCAGGGGTAAGGCTGGGGGTACGGCGGCCGAGCGTGGCCGGGGAAGAGGTCTCTTGGTCGGATTGGGAAAATAAAATAATTCCCCCATTCATTTCAATGGGCGGCGGTACCAAGGGTAAGCCTGGCGGTACCAGGGGTGGGCCTGGAGGTACCAGGGGTCGGCCGGGGGGTACCAGGGGTCGGCCGGGGGGTACCAGGGGTAAGGCTGGAGGTACCAGGGGTCGGGCTGGAGGTACCAGGGGTAAGCCAGGGCCGGCTCGGCCGCGGAGCTTTGCCCGGGAAAGAGGCCTCTTGGCCGGGGTGAATAGCGCTGGAACGCGGCCCGCGGAGGTGGTGGGGGCCGGAGGCACCGTGGGCGAAGCCCCGGCCCGGCCCGGGGGCCGAGCGAGGCCGGGGAAGAGGCCTCTTGGTCGAATTGGGAAAATAAAAAAATTCCCCCATTCATTTCAATGGGCGGGGGTACCAGGGGTGGGCCGGGAGGTACCAGGGGTGGGCCGGGAGGTACCAGGGGTAAGCCGGGGGGTACCAGGGGTCGGCCTGGAGGTACCAGGGGTCGGCCTGGAGGTACCAGGGGTAAGCCAGGGCCGGCTCGGCCGCGGAGCTTTGCCCGGGAAAGAGGGCTCTTGGCCGGGGTGAATAGCGCTGGAACACGGCCCGCGGAGGTGGTGGGGGCCGGAGGGGCCGTGGGCGAAGCCCCGGCCCGGCCCGGAGGCCGAGCGTGGCCGGGGAGGAGGCCTCTTGGTCGAATTGGGAAAATAAAAAAATTCCCCCATTCATTTCAATGGGCGGGGGTACCAGGGGTCGGCCGGGAGGTACCAAGGGCCGGAGGTACCGTGGGCGAAGCCCCGGCCCGGCCCGGGGGCCGAGCGAGGCCGGGGAAGAGGCCTCTTGGTCGAATTGGGAAAATAAAAAAATTCCCCCATTCATTTCAATGGGCGGGGGTACCAGGGGTGGGCCGGGAGGTACCAGGGGTGGGCCGGGAGGTACCAGGGGTAAGCCGGGGGGTACCAGGGGAGGGCCGGGAGGTACCAGGGGTCGGGCTGGAGGTACCAGGGGTAAGCCAGGGCCGGCTCGGCCGCGGAGCTTTGCCCGGGAAAGAGGCCTCTTGGCCGGGGTGAATAGCGCTGGAACGCGGCCCGCGGAGGTGGTGGGGGCCGGAGGCACCGTGGGCGAAGCCCCGGCCCGGCCCGGGGGCCGAGCGAGGCCGGGGAGGAGGCCTCTTGTTCGAATTGGGAAAATAAAATAATTC
>NW_026262790.1:27500-30000 GCF_025434085.1 Hippocampus zosterae
TAGGCCGGGGGGTACCAGGGGTAAGGCTGGGGGTACGGCGGCCGAGCGTGGCCGGGGAAGAGGTCTCTTGGTCGGATTGGGAAAATAAAATAATTCCCCCATTCATTTCAATGGGCGGCGGTACCAAGGGTAAGCCTGGCGGTACCAGGGGTGGGCCTGGAGGTACCAGGGGTCGGCCGGGGGGTACCAGGGGTCGGCCGGGGGGTACCAGGGGTAAGGCTGGAGGTACCAGGGGTCGGGCTGGAGGTACCAGGGGTAAGCCAGGGCCGGCTCGGCCGCGGAGCTTTGCCCGGGAAAGAGGCCTCTTGGCCGGGGTGAATAGCGCTGGAACGCGGCCCGCGGAGGTGGTGGGGGCCGGAGGCACCGTGGGCGAAGCCCCGGCCCGGCCCGGGGGCCGAGCGAGGCCGGGGAAGAGGCCTCTTGGTCGAATTGGGAAAATAAAAAAATTCCCCCATTCATTTCAATGGGCGGGGGTACCAGGGGTGGGCCGGGAGGTACCAGGGGTGGGCCGGGAGGTACCAGGGGTAAGCCGGGGGGTACCAGGGGTCGGCCTGGAGGTACCAGGGGTCGGCCTGGAGGTACCAGGGGTAAGCCAGGGCCGGCTCGGCCGCGGAGCTTTGCCCGGGAAAGAGGGCTCTTGGCCGGGGTGAATAGCGCTGGAACACGGCCCGCGGAGGTGGTGGGGGCCGGAGGGGCCGTGGGCGAAGCCCCGGCCCGGCCCGGAGGCCGAGCGTGGCCGGGGAGGAGGCCTCTTGGTCGAATTGGGAAAATAAAAAAATTCCCCCATTCATTTCAATGGGCGGGGGTACCAGGGGTCGGCCGGGAGGTACCAAGGGCCGGAGGTACCGTGGGCGAAGCCCCGGCCCGGCCCGGGGGCCGAGCGAGGCCGGGGAAGAGGCCTCTTGGTCGAATTGGGAAAATAAAAAAATTCCCCCATTCATTTCAATGGGCGGGGGTACCAGGGGTGGGCCGGGAGGTACCAGGGGTGGGCCGGGAGGTACCAGGGGTAAGCCGGGGGGTACCAGGGGAGGGCCGGGAGGTACCAGGGGTCGGGCTGGAGGTACCAGGGGTAAGCCAGGGCCGGCTCGGCCGCGGAGCTTTGCCCGGGAAAGAGGCCTCTTGGCCGGGGTGAATAGCGCTGGAACGCGGCCCGCGGAGGTGGTGGGGGCCGGAGGCACCGTGGGCGAAGCCCCGGCCCGGCCCGGGGGCCGAGCGAGGCCGGGGAGGAGGCCTCTTGTTCGAATTGGGAAAATAAAAAAATTCCCCCATTCATTTCAATGGGCGGGGGTACCAGGGGTCGGCCGGGAGGTACCAAGGGTCGGCCGGGAGGTACCAAGGGTCGGCCGGGAGGTACCAGGGGTCGGCCGGGAGGTACCAGGGGTCGGCCGGGAGGTACCAGGGGTAAGCCAGGGCCGGCTCGGCCGCGGAGCTTTGCCCGGGAAAGAGGGCTCTTGGCCGGGGTGAATAGCGCTGGAACACGGCCCGCGGAGGTGGTGGGGGCCGGAGGGGCCGTGGGCGAAGCCCCGGCCCGGCCCGGAGGCCGAGCGTGGCCGGGGAGGAGGCCTCTTGGTCGAATTGGGAAAATAAAAAAATTCCCCCATTCATTTCAATGGGCGGGGGTACCAGGGGTCGGCCGGGAGGTACCAAGGGCCGGAGGTACCGTGGGCGAAGCCCCGGCCCGGCCCGGAGGCCGAGCGTGGCCGGGGAGGAGGCCTCTTGTTCGAATTGGGAAAATAAAAAAATTCCCCCATTCATTTCAATGGGCGGGGGTACCAGGGGTCGGCCGGGAGGTACCAAGGGTCGGCCGGGAGGTACCAAGGGTCGGCCAGGAGGTACCAGGGGTCGGCCGGGAGGTACCAAGGGTCGGCCGGGAGGTACCAGGGGTCGGCCGGGAGGTACCAGGGGTTGGACAGTACCGCTTTTGGTCGTTAGGGGCGCTGTAGTAGGTAAGAGTCAGGGGGTGAAGGAAGGCTAAAGGCTTAGAAGGTGGGCGATCACCAAAATACCTTCGGAAACGTATATAGGAGAGCATGTTTCGAGCAAGTGACCTCCATAGAGAGTCACCGGAGTCCCCTCAGACACTTGTCCGACCATGGTGAGGGTGTCTCCAGCCACCCCCAGCGCTTCGCCGGCCTCTTCCGCCGGAGCTCCGCACTTTGAAAAATTTTCTATCTCCCCACTTTCGGCTATTTTCTAAGTCCCCCTCCGGGCGGTCGACGGCAGTTGGGAAGGCCGCCCGAGAGGCGCCCTGGGCGGATTGCCCGGGCGGAACGCCGGCCTGTGACGGCGGAGCTCCGCATTTTCGGCTATTTTCTAAGTCCCCCTCCGGGCGGTCGACGGCAGTTGGGAAGGCCGCCCGAGAGGCGCTCCGGGCGGATAGCCCGGGCGAAACGCCGGCCTGTGACGGCGGAGCTCCGCAATTTGAAAAATTTTCTATCTCCCCACTTTTCCTCTATTTTCTAAGTCCCCCTCCGGGCGGTCGACGGCAGTTGGGAAGGCC
>NW_026262790.1:40000-42500 GCF_025434085.1 Hippocampus zosterae
GGGGCCGGTGAGGTGGCCGAGCGTGGCCGGCGGGGAGGCGTCTTGGTCGGATTACATGTGTTGGAACGCGGCCCGCGGAAGTCATCTTGAGCACCGGAGGAGAGGGGCCGGCGAGGTGGCCGTGCGTGGCCGGCGGGGGGGCGTCTTGGTCGGATTAAAAGTGTTGGACCGCGGCCCGCGGAAGTCATCTTGAGCACCGGAGGAGAGGGGCCGGTGAGGTGGCCGAGCGTGGCCGGCGGGGGGGCGTCTTGGTCGGATTAAAAGTGTTGGACCGCGGCCCGCGGAAGTCATCTTGAGCACCGGAGGAGAGGGGCCGGTGAGGTGGCCGTGCGTGGCCGGCGGGGGGGCGTCTTGGTCGGATTAAAAGTGTTGGACCGCGGCCCGCGGAAGTCATCTTGAGCACCGGAGGAGAGGGGCCGGTGAGGTGGCCGAGCGTGGCCGGCGGGGAGGCGTCTTGGTCGGATTACATGTGTTGGACCGCGGCCCGCGGAAGTCATCTTGAGCACCGGAGGAGAGGGGCCGGTGAGGTGGCCGAGCGTGGCCGGCGGGGAGGCGTCTTGGTCGGATTACATGTGTTGGACCGCGGCCCGCGGAAGTCATCTTGAGCACCGGAGGAGAGGGGCCGGCGAGGTGGCCGTGCGTGGCCGGCGGGGAGGCGTCTTGGTCGGATTACATGTGTTGGAACGCGGCCCGCGGAAGTCATCTTGAGCACCGGAGGAGAGCGCCGGCGAGGTGGCCGTGCGTGGCCGGCGGGGGGGCGTCTTGGGCGGATTGGGAAAATAAAAAAAAAATCCCCCCATTCATTTCAATGGCTGAGGTGGTCTGCCATACCGTTTGTGTCCGCCAGACGGCGGTGTAGTAGGCAAAAGACCGTTGGAGGTACCAGGGGTAAGCCTGGCGGTACCAGGGGTAGGCCGGGGGGTACCAGGGGTAAGGCTGGGGGTACGGCGGCCGAGCGTGGCCGGGGAAGAGGTCTCTTGGTCGGATTGGGAAAATAAAATAATTCCCCCATTCATTTCAATGGGCGGCGGTACCAAGGGTAAGCCTGGCGGTACCAGGGGTGGGCCTGGAGGTACCAGGGGTCGGCCGGGGGGTACCAGGGGTCGGCCGGGGGGTACCAGGGGTAAGGCTGGAGGTACCAGGGGTCGGGCTGGAGGTACCAGGGGTAAGCCAGGGCCGGCTCGGCCGCGGAGCTTTGCCCGGGAAAGAGGCCTCTTGGCCGGGGTGAATAGCGCTGGAACGCGGCCCGCGGAGGTGGTGGGGGCCGGAGGCACCGTGGGCGAAGCCCCGGCCCGGCCCGGGGGCCGAGCGAGGCCGGGGAAGAGGCCTCTTGGTCGAATTGGGAAAATAAAAAAATTCCCCCATTCATTTCAATGGGCGGGGGTACCAGGGGTGGGCCGGGAGGTACCAGGGGTGGGCCGGGAGGTACCAGGGGTAAGCCGGGGGGTACCAGGGGTCGGCCTGGAGGTACCAGGGGTCGGCCTGGAGGTACCAGGGGTAAGCCAGGGCCGGCTCGGCCGCGGAGCTTTGCCCGGGAAAGAGGGCTCTTGGCCGGGGTGAATAGCGCTGGAACACGGCCCGCGGAGGTGGTGGGGGCCGGAGGGGCCGTGGGCGAAGCCCCGGCCCGGCCCGGAGGCCGAGCGTGGCCGGGGAGGAGGCCTCTTGGTCGAATTGGGAAAATAAAAAAATTCCCCCATTCATTTCAATGGGCGGGGGTACCAGGGGTCGGCCGGGAGGTACCAAGGGCCGGAGGTACCGTGGGCGAAGCCCCGGCCCGGCCCGGGGGCCGAGCGAGGCCGGGGAAGAGGCCTCTTGGTCGAATTGGGAAAATAAAAAAATTCCCCCATTCATTTCAATGGGCGGGGGTACCAGGGGTGGGCCGGGAGGTACCAGGGGTGGGCCGGGAG
This sequence comes from Hippocampus zosterae, assembly GCF_025434085.1. NCBI lineage: Eukaryota > Metazoa > Chordata > Actinopteri > Syngnathiformes > Syngnathidae > Hippocampus > Hippocampus zosterae. The sequence goes on from NW_026262790.1 coordinate 41,908, forward strand.
GTACCAGGGGTAAGCCGGGGGGTACCAGGGGAGGGCCGGGAGGTACCAGGGGTCGGGCTGGAGGTACCAGGGGTAAGCCAGGGCCGGCTCGGCCGCGGAGCTTTGCCCGGGAAAGAGGCCTCTTGGCCGGGGTGAATAGCGCTGGAACGCGGCCCGCGGAGGTGGTGGGGGCCGGAGGCACCGTGGGCGAAGCCCCGGCCCGGCCCGGGGGCCGAGCGAGGCCGGGGAGGAGGCCTCTTGTTCGAATTGGGAAAATAAAAAAATTCCCCCATTCATTTCAATGGGCGGGGGTACCAGGGGTCGGCCGGGAGGTACCAAGGGTCGGCCGGGAGGTACCAAGGGTCGGCCGGGAGGTACCAGGGGTCGGCCGGGAGGTACCAGGGGTCGGCCGGGAGGTACCAGGGGTAAGCCAGGGCCGGCTCGGCCGCGGAGCTTTGCCCGGGAAAGAGGGCTCTTGGCCGGGGTGAATAGCGCTGGAACACGGCCCGCGGAGGTGGTGGGGGCCGGAGGGGCCGTGGGCGAAGCCCCGGCCCGGCCCGGAGGCCGAGCGTGGCCGGGGAGGAGGCCTCTTGGTCGAATTGGGAAAATAAAAA
>NW_026262791.1:0-61796 GCF_025434085.1 Hippocampus zosterae
CCCAACCCCAACCCCAACCCCAACCCCAACCCCAACCCCAACCCCAACCCCAACCCCAACCCCAACCCCAACCCCAACCCCCAACCCCCAACCCCAACCCCAACCCCACCCAACCCCAACCCAACCCAACCCCAACCCCAACCCCAACCCCCAACCCCAACCCCAACCCCAACCCCAACCCCAACCCCAACCCCAACCCCAACCCCTCAAATAAACCGTTAGGTTTATCGCTCAGCAATAGCCATTCATTATATTATAAAAAATTGGGGCACAAAATTACAAAAATTTCAAGGTAAGGTATAAAAAATATGGCCGAGTTGCTAGTTTCATTGTTCGGGCTCGGCCAGGCGGCGCGAGTCGGCGATCAGCTCACGGAAGGCCTGCTTCTCGACCAGCCACGCCTCCTTTCGAAGCACCTTCATTGACACCTTGCTCTCGGTCTACCCAAACAGCTCCTCGCACACCAGCCCCCTCAATCTGTCGAATGCACGCTCAGCGGCCTCCAGCTCAGCGAATGTCACGAACGCGAACCCCTTGTTATCCCCCTTCGGGTAGCTAGGCATGTGCAGCCGCACCACCTTGCCGAACTTCTGCAGGTAGGCATGGAACACAATCTTGTTGAGGTTACGGCCGAACCCCTAGAGGTATAGGGTCTTGGCGTCTAGCTAAGTGGTGGCCGATTTGAGGTTGAAGGCTGCGAGTCTGCGGACCTTGTTGCCGCTCTTGCTCAGTTTCAGCAGCTGGCTGTCCCGGAGGCTCTGCCGGATCAGCTCCAGCCTGGCCTCGTCGGAAGGCTCTTTCGACAGGAGGTTTTAGACCTTGTGGAAAGACAGGAAGATCTGGAGGGGGAAGTAACGGGGAGCGGGGGTCCATTTGGCTGCGCGGAGGAAGGGGTCGTTGGCGAGGTTGGGGTCGGCCAGGTAGTACTCGAGCTGCCTGCGGAGGCGGGAGAGGCGGTCCTCGGAGCAGTCGGCGAGGCAGGAATCTACTTGGCAATAATCAGGCTTCATTGAAGTTGAAGGATACATCAAAATCAAATGCTGCTGGCGGCCCGGGCCCTTGCGCGGCTTTCCTCCAAGAAGGCCACCATCGCCGACACCGCCAAGGTCATCCAGGGACAAAATCATGGGGCTCAGCCAGGTCAACGACGTCAAGGAGTTCGGCTCGGTCATTTCCATCGGAGACGGAATCGCCCGCGTGGTGGGACTCAACAAGGTGCAGGCCGGCGAAATGGTCGAGTTCCGCTCGGGCGTGCGCGGCATGGCCCTCAACCTTGAGACCGACAACGTGGGGGTCGTCATCTTCGGAAACGATCGCAACATCCAGGAGGGGGACACGGTCACCAGGACGGGGGCGATCGTCGACGTGCCCATCGGCGAGGAGATGCTCGGCAGGGTGTTTTGACGCCCTGGGCAACCCCATCGACGGGGAAGGCCCAGTCAACACGAGCAAGAGGAAGCGGGTCGAAATCAAGGCGCCGGGCATCATCCCGCGGAAGTCAGTGAACGAGCCGATGCAAAGTGGGCTCAAGGCGGTGGACTGCCTGGTGCCGATCGGCCGGGGGCAGCGTGAGCTCATCATCGGGGACCGGCAGACCGGCAAGACCGCCATCGCCATCGACACGATCCTCAACCAGAAGAAGAACTTCTAGACCAACGAGGTCAAGCGGCAGCTCTACTGCGTGTACGTGGCCATTGGACAGAAGCGATCCACTGTGGCCAACATCTGCAAAACGCTCAAGGACCACGACGCCATGAAGTACACCATCGTGGTGGCCGCCACCGCCTCCGAAGCCGCGCCCCTGCAGTTCCTGGCCCCCCTACTCGGGCTGCGCCATTGCGGAGTTCTTCCGGGACAACGGCAAGCACGCCCTAATCATCTACGACGACTTGTCGAAGCAGGCGGTGGCCTACCGGCAGATGTCACTGCTGCTGCGCCGTCCGCCCGGGCGCGAGGCCTACCCCGGAGACGTGTTCTACCTGCACTCGCGGCTACTGGAGCGCGCGGCCAAGCTAAACGACAGCTTCGGGGGCGGGTCGATGACCGCCCTGCCTGTGATCGAGACCCAGGCGGGTGACGTCTCAGCCTACATCCCCACCAATGTGATCTCGATCACCGACGGGCAGATCTTCCTGGAGACCGAGCTGTTCTATAAGGGCATCCGGCCCGCCATCAACGTCGGCCTCTCAGTCAGCCGCGTCGGGTCGGCCGCACAGATCAAGGCCATGAAGCAGGTCGCAGGCAAGCTCAAGCTCGAACTGGCCCCAGTACCGGTGAGGTCGCCGCCTTTGCGCAGTTCGGGTCGGACCTCGACGCAGCCACGCAGCAGCTGCTGAACCGCGGGGGGCAGCTGACCGAGTTGCTGAAGCAGAAGCAGTTCGTGCCGATGGCGGCGGAGGAGCAGGTGTGCGTGGTGTTCGCAGGAGTGCGGGGCTTCCTCGACAAGATGGTGACGAGCGAGATCTCGAAGTTCGAGGCGAAGTTCCTGGCGCACATGAAGAGCAACCACGCGGGCATCCTGGAGAACATCCGGAAGTCGGGCCAGCTGTCCGCGGCCGACGAGGCCGAGATGACGACCATCCTCGGGGCGTTCATCCCCGAGTGCGGCTGCCAGATGAAAGCCTGATCAATCACCGGTGGTAGTACTGCCGGGCCTCTTCCTCCAGCTTCCGGTTCTCCTCCTCCAGCTCGTGCAGGTACTTCTCCAGCTCCTGCATCTTTATCGGGTCGTGCCGCCCCTCCCGCCGCGGGGTCCGGCTCGCCTCCCTCTCGTACAGCCTCTCGTACCCTGGGTACTCCTGCCTCTTCCCTGGCGTGTGCTGCGGCCCTGGGCTGTACGGCTACCCTCTGGGCGGGGTTCGCCCGTTGTGCGGCTGCCCACCATACCCGTAAGGCTCGGGGTCCAAGCCATGTCCACGAGGGCTTCCCTGGCCGTGGCCTGGCGCTTGATGGCCATATGGACTGCCCTGTCCATAATGCCCATAACGTGCTTGATGGGCCTGTCCGTTAGCGTGATGCCCGTGGGCATGGTACCCGTGATGAGCGTGGTGGGCATGAGAGTGCTGGGAGTTGTGGACGTTTTGTTTGTGCTTGGGGCAGCAGCTTTTCTTGGCCTCGCTTCTCGAGGTTGATGGTCATGTGGACGTGGTTCATGGCAGCCTCCCCCAGCGGCAGCGACAGGCTGTTCCGCGTGCTCCACGATGATTTCAGGCTCAGGGTCTTCGTCGATGGAGTCGTCGAGGATGGACTCGTCCTCGTAGTGGATGACTGTCTCCTCCTGGATTTCGATGCACTCCTCGCAGGGGTGGGGCTCGACGGCCAGGTTGACGCAGCGCTCACGGCAGTGCACGAACTGTTTCTTCTTGCGGTGGGACACTTTGATGACCTCGTTGGACTTGGCGGCCAGCTGCGCCTGAAGGTTGTCCCGGGCGTTCTTGAAGAAGTTGTCGAGCATGGCAGAATAGGCTTTGCGCTTGAGGTCGTCCTGCTCGTATTTCCTGGCCAGGGGGGTCCAGGTTGAGGTCGCCCAAGCTGAGGTTGGACAGCAGCCGGTTGAACAGGTCCGCCAGCCCCGCCTCCCGGACCAGCCGCTGCTTGAGCGCAGTCAGGGCCTTGCGGTGGTAGTTTTCAAGGAGGGGCCAGGTAGGCCCGCACACGAAGACGGGTCCTGCGCAGGTCGAGGAGCAGCTCGAGTTTCTTATCGTCTGCCTTGCCCTTGAAGAGGCGGTACTCGCCGATCATCTCTTCGATCTTGCCCTTGAAGGCCATCTCGGCGCGGGTCTCCCGGGAGCGGAGGGCATCCAGGTAGGCCTTGATCTTCTTTTCATAGGAGTAGGTGTCGGTTTCCAACCCCGCCAGCGAGCGCTGCAGCTGCTCCTCCTCCTGGCGGTTGCGGTCGGCCATGTTCTTGATGTCCAGCAGCAGCATGTCCCGGATCTTCGAGCTCTTGATGGCCGAGCCCTCCCCGGCAGGAGGTTTCTCGTCTCCCGACTCCTGAAAGACCTCAAGCTTGACGCCCCGCGCGTAACCCATGAGGCTGGGCTTCTTCCCCTGCTCGCTCATCTAACGATTTACTTTCTAACCCCCGATAATATGCATACCAGGACCGACATCGATCCAGTCTGCCACTCTCGCGCTGGTCCGCGCCCGCCGCCGCACTGGCGCCGAGCTGCAGGCCGCCCGCCACCTCGCTTTCATTCGCGCCAGTCTCACCGCCGTCAAGGGCAAGGCCATCAAGTTTTACAGCGCTCAGCCTTGGCTGCCCTACTGGCTGCTTAGTTGCCTACCACCTGCTCACCGATGAGCCCTTGTCGAAGGATCTCGCGGCAGGACTGCAGGAAGTACTGGCCAGCTGCCAGCACCCTGAAGGAGGGTTCTGCGGGGGGGCCAAACCAAGAGGCTCAGCTGATCTCGACCTACTCAGCCTTCCTGGCTCTGCTGCTTCTAGACTGTGATGAGGCGGTGCGGCTGATCGACCGGCCTCGTCTAGAAAACTGGCTGCTACGGCTAAAGGACGGTGGATTCTTCAGGGCCCATTAGAATGGCGAAAAAAGACCTTCGCGGAATTTTCATCGCCGTTCTGCTGGTCCGCCACCTCCACCTCTCAGAAAAAGGTGCTTGAAAACTGTGCGGAGGCGGTGCTTGACTGCCAGACATACGAGGGCGGTTTTTCGGACGTGCTGGGAGGGCGAAGCGCATGCGGGTTACACTTACTGCGGGGTGGCCGCACTGGCCATGCTGGGGCAGCTGCACCGGGTGGACCAGCAAAACCTGCTACATTGGCTGCAATGCCGGCAGAGGAAAGAAGAGGGCGGCTTCTGCGGCAGGACCAACAAGCTGGTTGACACCTGCTACAGCTTCTGGGTAACGGCCAGCTTCCACATCCTCGACCAAGAGCTCTGTGGCAGATCAGGGAAGTATTTGTTGTACGACGCGGAGGCGCTGCGGAAGTATATTCTGGAATGCGGCCAGGACGAGAAAGGCGGGCTGCAGGACAAGCCGGAGGTGGCCAGCGACTTCTACCACACTTGCTACGGGCTGCTGGGCCTGGCCCTCTGCGGGGGCCTGCCCGGGAGAGCCATCGACCCCATCACCACCCTCCAGACAGAGCCCTACCGCCGGGCCTGCGAGCGGATGAAGTTATGACTCCGATTATCCGTGCTCGGATCACAATCACTTGATCGCGCGTCGTCGATGACCTGCTCTGCGGCCCTGAGCCGTTCGATGCAGGTGGTGAGGCACTCTCGCTCCGGGGGCTGGAGGGCAGGACCCGGCACGGTCAGGCACTTGCCCAGACACAGGTCGTCATAGCTGCGCAGGCTGCGGAGGCTGTCCATAATTAAGTTGACTCACAGCCACAGCCGCTCGTGGCGCACCTTCGACATGATGTCCCACAGACTGTTGGTCTCGCCCCGCGAAACAGTCATGACCGAACGCCGGCCCTCCGCAGCCAGCTTGGCCGCGCTGTGCAGCCGCAGCAGCTTGCGCTCCGAGCTGCTCAGGCGGTTGGCCCTGCGGACGGCCTCCAGCTTCTTGCGGCAGGAGGTTTGGTGCTGCACGGGGGCGGTGGGGGTAGTTGGCATACTTGTCCGATTTGGACAGTGACTTGTAATAACACCTCCGGGTCATTTCCCTAAAGAGTTCGGGGAAGAGATTGTCGGGGGGATTGTAGGGCCTTGGTAGGCCTTTTGCCGGGCCTGCCCCGCATCTTGAAGCTGTGGCCCCGCTTCCAAAGCTGCCTGGTCAGACCCTCATCCGCAGCCAGGTCCTACGCGATCATTTATTTATTATTTTCGTATTTTTAAATCTTAAAAAATAAAACAAGAATTTCATCTTTCACTCAGTATTCAGGCCTTCTCCTTCCCAAGAAAAAGACTCTGAAGGCTTCAGAAGAAGGAATTACTTCAATCAAGACTTCAGAAGAAGGAATTACTTCAATCAAGATTTAAACACAATTAGAGCAAACGCATATTTCTCTCATCAAGGTTCACTCGAATAGTCAAAACTGCCTCTGCTTTTTGGAGGGGGAGAGGAGCAGGCGGCATGGCGGATGGATTGATAATTGATTGAATGAACGGCAAGATCGTGGAGAACTACTGCCTGCTGGACGTGCTGGGGGCGGGGCAGTACGGCAAGGTCTACAAGGCCCTGCACTTCAAGTCGAACGAGATCTTCGCCTGCAAGGTGGTGAAGATCGAGAAGTTCAAGGAGGTGCCCAAACTGGAGGAGTTCATGACGAACGAGCTGCAGGCGCTGTCCAAGATCAGCAACCCCTTCGTGGTGCGGTTCATCGAGCTGATAAAGACGGCCAACCACTACTACTTCTTCTACGAGTACTGCAACGGGGGGACGCTGGAGGACCACATAAAGCAGCGGGGGCGGCTGGAGGAGGGGGCCGCCCTCCGCTACTTCCGGCAGCTGCTGCTGGCCTTCACCTCCCTCATCAAGGAGCACATCATGCACCGTGACCTCAAGCCCTTCCAACATCCTCTTCCACAACGGCCAGATCAAGATCGGGGACTTCGGCTTCTGCAAGCAGCTCGAGCACGCCGAGGACCTCAACAAGACCATGGTCGGCTCCCCCCATCTACATGGCCCCCGAAATCCTGCTCGGCTACGAGTACACCATCAAGAGCGACATCTGGAGCCTCGGGTGCGTCCTCTACGAAATGCTCTTCGGGGCCTGCCCCTACGAGGAGAAGACCCTCACCAAGCTGGTGGGCCTCATCGAGACCAGCGAGATCAAGTTCCCGCCCGGCCACAAGGTCTCCAAGGAGAGTGAGAAGCTGATCCTGCAGCTGCTCAACAAGAGCCCCGAGGCGCGGGCGGGTTGGGAGGAGCTGTTCGAGGGGCAGCTCAGCGAGACCGAGCGGGCGGAGAAGCGGGACGCCTCGCCGCCGGAGCCACGGTCGGGCGAGCAGGAGGTGCGGCTGCTCTACAAGGAGCGCAGCAAGATCCTGTTTCTGTACAAAGCTGCTGGAAGAGTGTCTGGTGCTGAACTTCAACCAGAACCAGCCGCTGACGGCCTACATGCTCATGAAGTACCTGGCCTACACCGCCGAGTTCGTCAAGCAGAACCTGGTGGACAACTTCAACGTGGCCGCCTTCCCCCAGCTGCGGGCCAAGAGCGAGGACTGGGCCCACGTGCTCAAACTGCACGAGTACAAGGCCTTCTCGGCCACGGTCAACAAGGAAATCGAGCAGGTCCGCAAAAACTACAAGGCGTTCAAGGACGAGGCCAAACGCTTCTTCTACTCGGAGGAGAACACGGACTTCCCCCGTTCGGGCGACATCCAGCGCGAGGTCGAGACGCCCGCCATCAGCCTCGGCTTCCTGCGCAAGTACCTCTTCAAGTACTGCGAGGAGATCAAGGCCGCCCACGCCGCCGAGCTGATGGACTTCGGGTCGGGCGACAAGGGCTGGCTGGCCCACATCTACAAGGTCCTGGACAGCCTCGTCCTCGAGGAGCTCTTCCAGAACTTCCTGGGGGGCGAGGACCGCCTCGAGCAGCAGGACTACTTCCAGATGCTCAAGAAGATCGAGAAAAGCAACCTCTACAAAGCAGTCGGCCACAAGTTCGAGTACATCCGCGCCAAGTATTTCGCTTGACCTTATAATGCACACCACTCTCGCACTCGCCCGCTTCACCCGCTCCAGTCAAGAGGCCTGGTGGTACTCTCGCGACAAGCCCGACGCCCTCGCCCTCCGCACCCACGAGCCCGTCCGCCTGCTCGGCTTCCTCCAGCCCCGTGTCACCAACTGGAAGGGCAACGCCAAGGTCGTCCTCCGGGTCACTATCCGCGAGGGGGGACAAGCCCATCCGCACCCAATCCTTCACCTTCACCGAGGCAGACAACCAGAAGCCGATCCACCTGATGCTGGCAGAACCGGTGATGCTACACCCAGGCCTGGACTACGAGCTGGTGGCCGAACCGGACTGCGAGTTCGAGTCAGTGGAGGAGGCGGGGGGACAGGCGCGGGTGAAGATGCTGGAGTTCCGGGACTCGCCACTGGACAGAAACGGCACCAGCGTGGAGAAGGGTTAATTCCCTGTATTGTTCGTGGAGATGGCATGACAATAAAATTATGCAACAATAAAAATTATGCAACAATATATTTCTCGCCTTCCTGACGAGTCCTCCGAGCTGTACGAGTCTTTCGGCGAGCTCACCGCCGGCCCGGGTGCCTAGTCCCGCCCCCAGTCGCTGTAGAATTAAAACCGTCTGTTGGCTCTCGAAGTGGGAATTCTCAAGAAGAAGATTGCTCAGTTGGAGGCCGTGGCGGCACGCCACCAGCAGGAAAAAGAGCAGTTCGCTCGCACCGAGGAAGCGAGGAGCTAGGCTACTAGGGATTACGAAGAACAGATTCGATCCCTGAAAAAATAAAGCCAGGCCAAGCGCGATCTCCCGCTTTAGACGGGCCTAAAAAGGCCGGCTCTCCAGAACCACGGCCTGTACGCTTCCATGGGGTCGCAGTTTGCAGCCCCGCAGAGACTGGTTTCTCCAACGGCCGAAAACGACTATTTTGGGGTTCCATCTAGACGCAATTACGAGCCTCTGCAGCAACCCCGGAATAACTCTGGCTACTTGAACTTAAGCAAAAACGTGTCACGGTCAAACCTGGGGAGCGTTGCCCGGGCAGAGCCCAGATGCAGCAACGTCCTTTCCAGCCTGTAGCGGCGTCCCAGCGCAAGAGCCCTGGACGCAGCCCCACACCGGCGCACCCCCAGCACGAGGGCACGAGTTTGATCGAGTCTTCAACATCGACAATCCTAAAGAATCGATAAATTATTGATGGGAGCAGCCCCGCCCGAAAAATCTAAGAAGAGCAAGAGCGAGCGCAAGATCAAGATCACGGAGGAAGACAGGCCTAGACCCTCGGAGGCAAGCAGGGATGGGGAGCAGGCCAGCCTGCCCAGGATCACCGGGGCCACGGGGGGGTTCGGGCTGACGCGCTCTACGGTGCGGCTGCAGCAGACCAGGTAGCGGCTGTTCGGCTCGACCGTCTCGATGTAGGCCAGCAAGACCAAATTCGAGCGGTTTAAAGAAGGCATCAAGAATACTGACACGGACAAGGTGAACACCCTCACGGGGACGGTTATGAACCTGGCCCGCAAGGAGCAGCGGACGACCGACACCGAGGTGGACCGCTGGGCGGAGAAGATCGAGACCAAGAAGAAACTGAAGCCGATGACGAGGCGGGCGCAGATCTCGTACCGGCAGCTGCTGCGGGAGGAGGTGGGCAAGGCCCAGCTGCGCTTCATGAACAAGACCCCTCACACAGCCAACCGTAAGTTCAGTCTCAACTGACAATCAAAACTCCAGACTCAGCTGCTGCCGGATGTCAGCTAGCTCTTTCTCCTTCGCACGCAGCCGCCCCTCCGCTGCCTCCCGCCCCTCCCGCTCGCTCTCCACGGCCGCCTTAAGCTGCTCCGCGCACTCGATCACCCGCTCGTACTCCACCTGCTGCGCCTGGCACACCTCCATGCATCGCAGCTGGCCCTCCCGCTCCTGCAGGGCCGCGGCCTGCTGCCCGCCAAGCAGGTGCTACAGTTCTGCCAGGGCACGTTCTTGGCCTTCGATCACCCTCCTCTGTTCAAGACCCTCCTCGCTCAGCTCTTCAAGGCGCAGCAAAGTGCGCTTGAACTATGCCTCCATGTCCGCGAACATGCGCTGTTGCTGCTCGTGGATGGCCTGGACCTACGCCCACCCCTTGGCCGTGTCGTGGGCCTTCGCCAGCTGCTTACGGAGTGAGTCCGTAAGAGTCCGTTCCGAGGCCAGCCTGTGCCTAGTCTCTTCAAGCTGCTGTGCAAGAACGGCTAAATCTCCGCGGTCTCTGCTAGAACGTTGAAGCTGAGAGTTCAGGTCTCGATTGTGCCCCGAGAGGCGGGTCAGTTGGTCCTCGAGCCTGGCCACTTCTTCCCACCTGGACTCTGCCACCTCAGCTAGCTGGCACCTGGATGCGCGCTCTGCCTCGAGGGCAGACATGAGCTCTTTGGCCCGGACGCCCTCCTCGAAAAGCTGATCAGTGAGCTCGTCGAGCTGGCCAGAAAGGACCTTGACCTCTGCCTGGAGGACCATGACCTCTTCGCTGAGGCGGCGGTTGTCCTTCTTGAGGGCCTCCAGGTACTTCTATTGGGAACAGTGCAGCTGCGTCTGCTGCTGGATCATTTGAATTTGTGCGGTCATTGCAGCGCCAGTGCAGGATTCCGCAGATAGGGCAGCAGGTCCACCCGCAGGAACACGCGCAGCAGCATCGTGGCCACCACCCCGTGCTGGATCACCACTCCGATCGCCCGGAAGAAGCTTCTTCCGCCAGCCAGGTGGCCCACGTAATAAAGGGTCGCGAACAGGGCCCTGCCCAGCAGGAACAGCAAGCAGAAGACGTTCTTCTCGCGGGCGGTGGCCTTGCCCTCCACACAGACCAGCAGGAAGCTGGCCACGAAGACCAGGTAGGACTCGACCGAGTTCTGGATGACCTGGTTGGCCTGCAGCAGCCAGCCAGTCTCCTTCTGCGCCTCGTTGAAGTGCTGCCCCTCCAGCCGGCATAAGTAGTTCAGCGCCAGGTTCAGCCCCAAAAACCCTGAGAAGAACGGCCCGAACCGGATCATGAACACCACGAAGGTCTCGAAAGGGTCAGCGCGGTCCTCCACCAACATGGGCAGGACTGTCTTCTCCTCGAACAGGTGCAGCAGCAGCGCCCGTCAGGATCGACACCACCAGGTTTCCGAAGAACAGCAGCATATAATCTTACTGTCAACAATCACCGCAGAGGTCGCCAGATCTGAAGCTCGTCCCGCCCGGCGCTGATGAACAGACCCTCTGCCTCCTCAGTCGCCAACAGATCGGGCAGGCCCCGGTGCAGGAAGCAAGCTGGCTGCGGCACTTCGGGCTCTGTCGCCGGTCGGGCAGATGGTTCGTGCCCCAAAATGTCCCAGAGCACGGCCTGCGAACTGTCAGTGCTCAAAAGCTTGTAATCGCAGCTCGTGAACTGCAGCCCTGTGACAGGCTGCCGATGGAAGGCATACTGCCGCATGAGCAGGGCGGGCCTGCGCAGGTCATGCAGATGGATAAAGCCCTGCTGGCCGGCAGTGGCGACCAGGTTCGGGATGTCAAGTGACACCGCCAGAGCAGAGACCAATGTGAGCTGCGCATCCTGGATGATCTGGGCAATGACTTTGGAGCGGATGTCGAACAGCAGCAGGTTTTTTCCCGAGGCAAGCACCAGGGCTGTGTCGTGCAGGGACAGTGCATTAGGGGGAGCTGGGAGTTTGTGCAGGATGGTGGGTTGCGAGGAGGGACGGTCTAGGTCATGGAGGACCAGGTTGGAGTCCATGGAAAAGTAGACGTAGCTGTCGTGCAAGAGCAGGGCCGGATGCAAGTGTTGGCAGGCCAGCTTGACCTGCGCGACAGGGTTGATCGTCTCTGGCTTGGTCACCTACCGGACACTAAGTGTAGGGCTGTTTTTGAAGATTCTCAGGCTGCTAGAGCCAAGCGCCACAACAATCTCTCTCTGACCTTGCAGACCGAGGGTTCGCTCCTTGACCGCATAGATATGGGTAGTCTGGAACCCTGGGGTCTTCTCGGGTGTCTTTTTCTCTTTGCTGACCTGGACATCGGCGAAATGGATGAAGTCGTGCTCCTCGCCTCGTTGGCAAAGCAGGGCGGGAGTAACTCTCGGGACCGAGCGCAGGCCCCTGCGGACAGTGAAGAGCACGGTCCCGACTCTGCCCAGCCGGTGGGATTCGAAATAGCTGTACAGGAAGGGGACGGCTGCCTGCCAAGAAGTGAGGGTCATTCGAATTATTAGTGATTCACTCAGTCGGCGCAGGCGAACTCTCTTGGGAGTCGTGGCCCAGTTGGCAGGTGGGGAAGGGGCACTGGGGGTCCGTCAGGATATCGTGCTCCGAGTTTTCGTCGATCGGGGGCACGAACTCTTCGATCACCTTGCTGACCAGGGCCTCACCGTTCAGCTGCTCCTCGTTACCCTTGATGTCAGTGAACCGGTAGGTCTTGCATGCCTCGCGGAGCAGGGCCTCGCGAGGCAGTTAGCACAGATGGGCCAGGTAGTAGGCCACGTTCTCCTCCAGGTCGGCAGGGCCGACAGAGGGGTCTTGGATCAGAAGGGAGCGCAGGAGCACCCGCATGAACTCGAGCTCCAGCTGCCTGTTGTTTTTGGCGGAAAGCACCGAAAAAAACTCTTCTGCCAGCAAAGTCCAACCCCCTTAGCCCGGCTGCACCAGCAGAATCTGAAAAAGCAGGTTGAAACTACCCGCCTCCTCGAACTTCACGTATTCACAGAGTTCGTAGGGGTTAACCAGCACGTGGTCCAACCGGAGCGACACCTCCACCCCGCGCTTGCCCAGCTGTACGCCCCGCAAGTGCATGACATTCTTGCCCTGCGAACTAGCCACGACCAGGTCCACGGGGCGGCCCCGGTCGTAGACGAACTGCGAGCGATCGGCCAGCGCGTGGTAGGCGACAGGGTTTAAGGGCTACTTGAAGGTGAGCGCAGCCAGCTGTTGGAGTAGTTGGAAACTGTCACCCCGCAGCAGGTAGTCCTTGTAGAGTTCGATGTTGGTCTCGGTGGAAGATGGATCTTGCAGGGCCAGGCTGGAGGCAGGCCGAGGGGCGGCCCCGCCCAGCCACTGCCGCTGGTAGCTACTAACCGAAGGGTGCAGCAGTTGGTACTCTTTGATGCGCTGCTGTTCTGCGCTGATCAGTTCGCCGTACTCCTCGAGCACCCCTCGAAGCGATTCGCTAGTAGCGCCCAACGATCTGCGCTTCAGGGCCCGGCGGGGCTTGGGAACGCTGCCCAAAGAGTTGCGGTAGAGCCTGCTCTCCACCAGACTCTCGTCAAGGGCGGACTCCTTGCGCAGGCGCAGCTTCTTGGTCGCAGACTTGTTGCGGATGCAGGTAAGGCTGTCGTGGCGGTGGCCGTGCAGCTTGTTGAACTTCCAGGAGATGAACTCGTGCGAAGGCTCGGGGAGGCTGCTGGCCTCTGACTGCGGCCGAGCGATCAGGCTGGGAGGCGGGCGCTCGCGCTTGTTCTCGATGATTTGGATGAGCTTTTCCTGCTTGTTGAAGCCAAGGTTGCGCACCTCCTCTGCGTAATCCTGCCGCAGGTCGTCGATGTAGATGTGGGCCCCGGGGCGCCTGCCGACCGGGTCGAAGCGGTCGCGGCTGCGCTGCTCGCGCATGTGCAGGTCATTGAACCGCTCGTTGAGCAGAGTCATCTTGTTGCGGGCCACCCGCTTCATTATTTTACAGCTCAGCGCCTGTGCTAGAGGCCAGCCTTCAGCCGCCTGATCTCGAGGGCCTCAAGCTCCTTGCACAGCTCCAGGTGCGAGCTGTCCTCCTCCTCCAGCTCCTACGCCAGGCGCTTCACCTCGCACTCCAGGCTCATGTGGTTCGCCTCGATCTGCTTCGACAGCTCCAGCGCCTGTCGCCAGGTCTTTTCCTCGAACTGGCTGGCCTTCCGCTCCATGAGCAACCGGTACTCCTCCTTCATGCACTCAGTGCGCTCGAAGTGCGCCTCCTGCTCGCGCTGCAACTCGGCCTTCGCCTCCTGGATGCGCTTGGCGAGACTCTCCTTCTGCCCCTCCAGGCGCTTCAGCTCGGTCTTGGCCTCGTTGGCCTTTTCAAGGACTGCGTTGTTCTGCTGGCGGATGAGCTGCGCAGTTTCGTTTTCCCGCTCCAAGTGCTTTTTCTGCTGGCGCAGCGAGCCTAGCTCCTGGACCTCCTCGCCGCCGCGCCGCAGCTGCTCCAGCCTCGAGAAGAACTCCTCGCTGCTGAACTGAAAGAGCGGGAAGTCGATGCTCTTGCTGAACCTTTCCAGTTTCTGCATGGCGGCCTTAATTATAGCCGATGCAGACCTCGCCCCCTTCTCGATGAGGAGAACGTGGTGCTCGACAAGACCGAGCTCCTCAGTCCTCTCGCACAGTCCCTCCGCCTCAAGCCTCGCCTCGAAGACAGATCTGAGCCCCCTCCTGTTTAGGCTATCGAGTCCGGTCAGTCCGGCCGGGCAGAGCTCGCGTGCTCCAAATCCCGCAGCATTGAACGAGACGAGGGCCTTTACGAATCTTCAAGCAGCGAGCGCAGCCTTGAGGATATGAAGCCCAACAGAATCCGCTACCTGCAAAGATCGTACAAGAACTCATGGGCGCAGGAAGAGCAGGTCGGCCACTCATTCAGCCTCTCCCGGAGAGAACATGCTGGCTCGCGGCACGAGCGGGCTCAGTCCTTCAGGCCTAGCCCCCATAGCCCAGACCTGTCTGCAATCGAAGGGCCGATAATCAGCGAGGCATTCGGCTAGTCAGTGGCCAACCTTGCTGCTCCTCCCCAAGAAAGGGACCTGATCCGCCTTCAGAAAGTTGAGCCTGGAAGCGACCGGGGATATGCGGCTGTTCGAAAGGGAAGTGAGCAGCTGGCTTTGTCGAACCAAGTTGAACAGTAGGTGTAGGCCAAACAAAAGATCGTCCGCGCTGGAACTGAGAAGAACAAGCCACTTGAGATCCAGGAGCAAGAGGAGCGGAAAGAGCATGCTCAGAAAGAGTCTCTTCATTTGTAGTAGAAAGAGTAGAAAAATGATCATGGCCCGCAGCAATGCCAAAAAGCCTGTCCAGCAAGCTATAAAAAGGCGCCTTTTAAATAATAGTCTGCCGGGGTACCCCAACCAGGCGTAGAGTCATCCGCAACATCTGGCAACGCGAGGCTGCCAGCATTGCCTCTGGCCAGCCTTTCCAGGGACCGCCACAGCAGCCGGCCGGACACCCTCCTGCCCTCTGAAAACTAGTTTCTGGCGAGCCAGGTGATCACCACCAGAATGAACTCGTTCCAGCCGCTGACCTACGGCCCTCCTCGCCATAAGACTGAGACCGGCAACGAGCCGCAGCGATTCGAGAAAAGCCCTCGCGGCCGCATCATTAGCCAGGTTGGTTCTCGTGATGATAGCCCTCGAGAACATCGAAGGGGGCTGCTCCGCAAGCAGGGCTTGAGTTTGAACCGGCCCCGAGAGCAGATCCACAGGCAGAATTCGTCCAAGCGGGAGGCAGCCGGGGAGTAGCTGGCCCGGTGCGAGAAGGCAGCGAACCTGACAATCTTCGCACGGCGAGTGGAAGAAACAAAGAACGAGCTTCGGGCTAAGGAAAGATAATGCGAGGAGCTACGCAAAGAGCTGGCGATGGCCCAGCAGCAATGCAAACGCCTGGAAAAGTTGGACCCTATCCAGCAAGACCACGAGGCCAACTACGTTCGATTGGCTAAGTAACTGCACTACGCAAATTAGTTGCTGCGCGAGTCTCGCAAGAAAAATGTGGCCCTCGAGGAGACCCTTGCCCGGAGAACCGAGGAGTTGAACGTGAGGGCCAAGGAACTCGCTTTAGTCAGGTCGCAATGCGAAAATCTGACTGCCTTAGCGGCTCAGGAAAGGCCCTTTCCTGCCTCACCCAAGGAGCCGGCCCAGCTCGGCCAGTTGCTTGAGGAGAAAGTCGAGGAGCAGGACAACGAGATCGCAGTGCTGACGGCCAAGCTAGAGCGGCTGCGGTCCGAAGACGCCAAGCTGCGGTGCAAGCTGGCTGAGATGGGCACACGGATGGAGCAGCTTCAGAGGGACAACCGCAAGCTCAGGACCGAAATGCGTCTCAAAAAGACAGAACTTGCCGGATACCGCTAAGCTCCTGATTCCAGGCCTCTTTACGCCTCGAAGGCTAGGAAATACTCGGAGAGGAAGGAGGACAGGCCTTTTGCACTCCGACATGATGTCACTTCGGAGGTCAACTCGAAGGTACCCACCTTCGAGGGGATCGGCAAGGAAACGGGCATCAAGTGGAGCGATGAGTCGTTGCTCAAGGACTGCGACCCGGGACAGCTATTCTTGATCGGCTTCAGGGCCTACTTGCGAGGTCGACGGTTGGTGGCCTTACGGGCAATCTACCGCTACCAGGACGAAGAAATAACCGGCACGCTGCCCAGCTGCCTGGAGCACAGCCCTGATCTGCTGGACTTGCTGGACGAGCGCAGGCTCGAGAGCTACGCAGAGGACTATGTGCAGTACCTGGGGGGCTCACTCTCAGAGCGCGCCTTAGAGAGCATCGTGATGGTGACTCACCGGCGGGAGATAATCAAGGTCGGGGTGCAGAGCCAGCAGTTCCGCAAGTTCAACCTGGCCATCACGGAGGGCAGCCGCCCCACGGTCATGACTGGCTGGCTGGGCAAGACCCAGCACAACGAGTACTACCTGTCGAGGGTGGGGTTCAAGCTGGTCAGCAAGGAAAATGACTTTTTTTACTGACTCATTCCACGTCCATCCACTACTCCTCCTCCTCCGGGCACTCTGCCGGGGCCGAGGCCAGGGCCGCCTCCAGCTCGTCCTTTGCCTCCAGCACTCCCTGGTCCAAGCCGTCCACTCCTTCTTGCGCGATATAGCCATCCAGCTCGGCAAGCCATTCCAGCGCCTGCTGGTGGTGCCCGCTCTTGAAGCTGAAGTAGGCCAGCAGGTACAGTCCCTCCTCGTCACGCT
Source organism: Hippocampus zosterae (assembly GCF_025434085.1). Classification (NCBI taxonomy): domain Eukaryota; kingdom Metazoa; phylum Chordata; class Actinopteri; order Syngnathiformes; family Syngnathidae; genus Hippocampus; species Hippocampus zosterae. The sequence goes on from NW_026262791.1 coordinate 16,519, forward strand.
CTCCCTCCTCGGTCAGTTCGACCAGCTTGTATGCGGTCTCGAACTCGCCCACTTCGCCGAGGAGCCTGGCCAGCTGCATCTTCAGGTCGTCGGAGCAGTCCTCGTCATGGAAGGCTTGTTCTGCTGCAGCTTTGATCTCGATTGAGGCCTGCTTTTCATCGCCCACAAGCAGGAAGAACCGGCCTTGCTGGCAGCGGATATCGATTCCCTCGTGCAGCTGCCTGCCCCTGGCGAGTGCAGTTTCGCAGGCGGACTTGGCGCTGGGCATGTGCAGCAGGTGTGACATGCACAGCTCCGCCACCGCAGCACAGGCGTTGGATAGGTCTTTGCTGATTTCGGGCTTGGTGAGGTGATGGGAATCGGCGCGCTGCAAGTTGTAGTCGAGGAGCAGGGCCTCAGGCTGCTTAAGCAGCTCGAGCCCGCACTCGATACCCGCCTTGAAGATGTGCAGGGACTCGAGCGGGGCGTGCTGCTCGGCCAGGATGAAGTACTTTTTGTACAGGTGGAAAGGACTGTCGAGGGGCATGGCTCGCTCGATCACCTCGCGGATGTGCTGCGGCTGGTTCTGGTCCTTCAGGAACTCGCAGTACGAAATGTAGCCCTCCTGCAGAGAGGGGTCCTTCTCCAGGGCCTTCAGGAACAGCCGGGCCGCTTCCTGAGGCTGGAGCAGCTCCCAGAACTGCTCGGCCTGCAGCAGCAGCTGGTAGCCCGGCAGCGAGTCCTCCTCAACAAAGGTCACCGGCTCTGCTTGCATTATTATCACTGCCGCCGGGGCAGGCTCGGGAGAGGCGGCAGCTGACTGCCCTGGTACAGAACTCTGCTCTAGAGCGACAGCCGAGGGTATTTCTTGATCGTCTCCGCGTGGGCTACCGGCAGCCCCGTGATGATGCTCGCCCGCCGGCTCTGCCGATCGTAGACCCGCTGCTGCTCGAGCACCTTGCCCGAGTAGGGGTCTCGGGGCCTGACCAGGGCCCGCAGCCAGGCAGGCGTCGCGGGCCTGGGCCGGGGCATGGCCTGCTGGGTGGCTCGGTCGAGGTAGCCTTGGAGCAGGATCGAGACGTTGCGGGAGTGACTGGTGAGGCAGGCACTAGGTGGGGCTGAAGGATGGCATTATCTTTATCAGGGTCAGGACTACTCCTCAGGAGGTGCTCCTGCCGCCTCAGCCTCCTCGCGGGCCTTGCGCTCCTCCTCCTCCTTCTCGAGCCTCTCCCGCTCGCGCTCGGCCTCCTTTTCCTTCCACTCGCGGATCCACTCCTCGCGCTCTTCGCGGGTCACGTCGGCTTTGTTGACCCTTCGGAAGGCCGGGAATCGCAAGATGACCTCCTTGCGGGCGGCTTCCCCCAGCTCTTCGTTGAAGGGGTTGCCCTGCAGGTTCACCGACGCCACCCGCAGCACTGCCAACGAGTCAAGCGCCTCCAACTGGTTTTCGCGGAGATTGAGGTGTTGGAGAGCGGGCAGGTGGGGGAAAGGTGAAAGAAAGCCCTTCAGCTTGTTGGCCCGGACGTGTAGTCTCTCCAGACGGGGAAGATCTTCCAGTCCCCTCAAGTCCGAGATTTCATTCTCTCCGAGGTAGAGTTCCTTAAGGGCAGGCATGGCCCCCAGGCCCTTGCACTTCCGCAGCTGGTTCTTGCGCAGCTCAAGCAGCTCCAGTCCAGGGTGCCCTTTGAAGCCCTCCGCGCTGCGGATCTCGTTCTCAGTGAGGCTGAGTCTCCGCAGGGCTGGCAGGGCCAAGGCCGGCAGCTCCTTGAGCTTGTTGCCCGAAAGATTCAAGTTCTGCACGCTTTCAAAGCCCTGCTCGAACTCGGCCAAGCTGGGCAGCTGGTTTTTGGATAGATTCAGCCAGGCCACGCTGGGCAGCTTGCCCAGACACCCCGCGGAGGTCAGGGCGTTGCCGGAGAGGTCGATGTAACGCACGTGCACCAGGTGATCAAGGGTACCGTGCAGTTGCTCCAGCTCCTTCTCGGCTAGGTTCAGGCGCACGAAGGCGAAGGCGGTGCCATCATTGGTTTTGGACAGGCCTGACAGTGCTCCTTTCAGCGCCTCCTCAACCTTCTTGATTTCCTCCTCCTTTTTGAGCCGCTCCTCCTCCCTCCTCTGCCGCTCCTCCTCGGCCTTGAGAGCCTCCTCGCTGGGGCCCTGGTCAGGGTTTTCCGCAGGGTCTGGGTTCTCGGGTTCGTCCGACATGACCGATAATTGAATGTACTACCTTTGTGTGGGCTACTTCTGTCTGTCGGCCCTGCTGCTGGCCCACACGCTGGGCCAGCACATGCAGGGCAGCTGGTTCACCATGGCCCTCGCGGTGGCGGACAGCGAGACCGCCTCGGCAGTGGTGGCCAACGCCCTGTTCGCGGGCCTGGCCCTGGTGGGCTTGGGGGCGAGCCGGGTGGCCTTCGGGGAGCTGCGGGAAATCGAGAGGATGAGCGCCCTGGAGAAGCTGCAGACCAAGGCGATCTTCCTGATCTGGGTGCACAACCTGCTGTAAGAGAACCACATCACACGGGAAATCATGCTGGCCTTCACGGTCACCCTCCTGCTGGAGGTCTTCAACGAGCTGTCCATCCACCGCACCGACTTCGTAGCGGCCTCGCTCTCCACCCAGCCCGTGCGGGCAGTCTGCTTCCACCTGGGCTGCATGCTCCTCCTCCTCTGGCTGGAGTTCGAGCTGCTCGAGGGACTGCTGCAGCTGGACTCGAACTGCAGCCTCGTCATGCTCATGAGCCTGGGCCCCTCTGCACTCCACCTGCTCGAGAGCTGCCTTCGCTTCGGTCTGAGTTGCTTCGAGGTGTACTCCCTGCAGCCGCTAGCCTGCCGGAACCTGGCCTTCGCGGGACTGGCTGCAGGCATCAGCGTGGCCTCGATACTGGTGGTGGTGGGGTGCTGCCTTCTGCTCGGCATCAACTGGTACTTCCAGCTCATCTTCCTGCTGCTGCTCGAGTCACCCCGGGTCATCACCAAGTTCAAGCATTTCTTGACCCTCCTCCTCAGCAAAAACCAGGTTCAGGATCTGCCGCTCCTCTCGCGCGAGGACATGCAGGCCCGCGGGGTGGACGTGGTCTGCATCGTCTGCTTCGAGGAAATCAGCGCGGGACGGCAGCTTCCCTGCCGGCATGTCTTTCACGAAGACTGCCTGCGCGAGTGGATGGAACGCAACGAAAACCAGTTCTGTCCCAAGTGCAGGGCGCCTCTCTCCTTTACCCAATAGCCCTCTGAGTCTGCCGTCCCTGAGGAGCCGCAGCCCGAAGAGCTAATACCAACTGTCCTCGAGCCACCCCGGAGCCCCTCGCAGTCTGCGCCCGAGGCTGTGCAGGAAACGTAGCCACAGAACATCAGAAAGGTCAACGCCAGCATGCTGATCCTCAACCGGATTCCGCTAAAGGCCATCGCTGCGGTGCACGAGTTGGAGATGGCCATCGAGTATCCGCCCTCCTAGGCAAGGGCAGAGCCTCTGCCTTACCAGGTGCCGCGGGAGGCGGTCTACTTCCGGACGGACGAGGAGCACCAGCAGCGGCAGCGGCTATTGCGAGTGCGCGAAAGCTTCGAGGAGCTGCGGCAGCTGGACGAAGATGCCTTGCAATTCCTGTTCGGATGACTGATCGATAATGAGCTTTGAGCAGGTCCTGCTGGACAGCGAGCGCAGCACCGCCGCCCTGATCAAGGAGGCCCTGCTACGCGAGGACGGCCGCAGCTCAGTGCTGCGCGTCAAGCCTGGCAGCCACCGCTCCTGCGCCTGCTGCCCAAAAAAGCAGTTCTTCGAGATTCAAAAAGTCCGTTCAGACCGGCCCGCCCAGGAGGAGCAGGCCCTGGCCTAGCAAGAACTGGTGCGCCGGGCCCAGGACCTGCTCGGCAAGGACTCGTCGCGGTCCCTGTCCCTAGGCTTCGAAAAGACTTACGAGGAGTCCTTCTGCTTCCGGGAGATGACCCACGAACTGAGACTGATAGAGTAGAACAAGCGCCTGAGCACGGCCCTCCAGCTCTACAGCGAGCAGTTCCGCGCGGAGGTGGACCGCATCCGAAAGCATTTCGAAGTGCTCATGGTGCACCTCGTCAACTCCCACCTGCAGCTCACTGCCCCCGAAGAGTCGGAGGTGCAGGCCCTGCTCGAGACCTATCCAGCCCTCTGCGCGCGCCATCAGAAGGTCGACTAAAGCCTCTAGCGGCTGGGCTACCGGCTGGACAATCTCTTCGCCGAGGTGTTCAGCCCGCAGTTCGACCAGGCCGAGCGGCAGGTCGCCAGGAGCGCGCTGGCCTTGCCTGCTGCGGACGAGTCGGCAGTCCAGGTGCTCTCCCGCCACGGCAAGATCTTCCGAAACTTCATAGGCGACCAAAGCGCAGAGTCTCTGGAATTGGACATCCTCCAGGTGAAGCAGCTCCTGGCCCGGAAGGAGACCGAGGTCCAGGACAAGCAGATCACTATCGACTTGCTGACAAGGCAGCAAGAATCTGCCCGGGTTCCGCCCTAAACTGCAGCCCCGCCCAGGTGCAGAGACTGCGACAAACTGCTGAACGAACTCTCGGAACTACGTGACCGCGGGAATCGTTTCCGGTAGCAGGCCGAGTAGCTGCGTGAGCAAAACGAGCAGCTGGCAAGCAGCCGGCGCCGTAGGGAAGGCGGGACTTCGTAGCCAATCCACTGGCTGCACAACCTGCTCGTGCTGCAGGCAGAGGTGATCGAGAGCAGGGCCGGATGATGTATTATGCAGTGGATGCAGGGCTTCAGTCCTTGCGCAGCTCGTTGACCATCTTGGCCAGGGCATCAGGGTTGACCCCGTACTCAACCAGCCGGACCAGTTCGACCAGAGTGGGCTGGTCCAGTCCCGTGCGCAACAGTAACGATATCTAGTAGAGGGCGCGCATCCCTTCCGTCGCGTCATCTCCCATTGTAATTCAAACTCGTGTGAATTGCATCCCCAGCAGCCGGCTGTCTTTCATTGGTGTGGTCGTTGACGTGTTTGTACCGAAAGCTGAATGGATTGTGTCTGGGCTGGGTGAGCAGGCCTGGTGCTGCAGTGAATGGAAAAGGGACTGGGACTGGAGGGTAGGGGGCAAGTAGGGAGGCGTTTTCGGGTTAAAATTAAAGGTGGGAAATCTACCGAAATAATGTATTATGTCGGGTTTATAATGCATGCTGCAATTATCGCTCGCAGGGATATTTTAAAAAGTAGATCCTTATTTAAATAAATAATGATTAATTTATTTAAGAAGTAGCGCTTGGAGGCCAAACAGGAGGAGAAGGCCGTCCGCCTCAAGCTCGAGGACACTCCCAGCCGCTACGCACACCTGCCCCACATCCCTGTCCTCCAGCTCACCCCCGACCACGTCCGCCAGGACCCCATCCCCTTCATCCAGTCCTTAGAGACCAAATTTCGATAGTTCGGGGCAGTCAAGCTGCTAAAGCCCGCCGACTGGAGCCCCTCGCTGGCCCACCCCGCAGAGGACGAATTCCTCACCATCCGCCAGCAGACCCTCTCCCAGCTCGCCAGGGCAAGCCCTTCACCCAACTCAAGGACAGCTTTTTGTTCTCGGAGTACCGGGCCGCCGCTCAGGCGTTTCAGAAAAACTACCGATATCGGACCACCCCGGCGGACTGACCCCCCACCAGCAGGACGAAGAGGAGTTCTGGAACCTGGTGTGTCGCCCCGAATTTGCGAGCACGAAAGTGGAGGTGGACTACGCTGCGGATCTGTCCACTCGCAAACTTCGCAGCTTTTTTAGGGAGGGTAAAGACGCGAACTACGACTACTCTGCGAGCCAGCTGAACCTAAATAACCTGTACAAGTCGGAAAACGGCCTGGTGCGGCGGAGCGTGGCGGGCGGACTGCAGATCAGTGGGGTGACCGAACCCTGGCTGTACATCGGCATGAAGTTCTCGGCCTTCTGCTGGCACCTCGAAGACCTCTACATGCACTCCATCAATTACAGTCACCAGGGCGACGTCAAAAACTGGTATTCGTGCCCCCCCACCCACCAGAAAGAGTTCGAGCGGTTCGCCAGGCAGATAGCCGCCAAGCTGGGCAACGAGGCCGACCTGCTGCGCAAGATGACCCTCATGATTGACCCTCTTGAGGTGCTCGCCCACGGCATCCCGATTTTCCGCGCCCGCAGGAAGCAGGCTCTTTTATCCTCACCTTCCCCCAGAGCTACCACGCGGGGTTCTCGCACGGGTTCAACATCACGGAGGCAGTCAACTTCATGCCCAAGTACTCGCTAAGCAACCTGTTCGAGGCGGACCGGCTCTACCGGCGCATCAAGCGCATCCCCGTCCTGCCCGTGGAGTGGCTGCTCCTGCACAACGAGGACGTGGGCGAGGACTACATGGCCGAGCTAGTGCGCGGCTGGCAGGAGCGAGTCCGCGAGCTGAAGGTCTCGCAGCGGGTGGTGGTTTTCCGGGAGAAAATGAAGCGATACGACAAGGCGGTCTGCAAGGAGTGCCGGCGGTACTGTGTAGGGGTGTTCGTGCGGTGCCACAAGACCTTCTGCCTGTGGTGCGCGCCGCAGGACTGCTGCAAGGACCGGCACCTGGTCGTGATGGAGTGCCCACGGCTGCAGCAATTCGCCGAGAGTCTCGCCTGAACTACCACCTGCATTTATTATATGGAGACGCTGCAGTGCTCGCGCTGCAAGTCATTGAACACGATCCGCTACGTGAGCAATCGCAGCCAGTGCATCGCGCCCGGCTGTGGGGCGGTCGAGTTCAGCCCGATCACCTACGCCAACGAGACCAACAACTACGAGGGCGAGCACGCGCACGAGTCGCGGGCGGCGGCCTCGATCAACGAGCACACGCGGACGGGCGGGATCGTGCTGGAGTTCGAAGGCCGCAACTCGCAGGAGATCAACCGGCTGATGAACGCCCACACCGAGAAGCAGGACAAGGACTACGCGGAGGTGAGCTCGAAGATCAACTACCTGGTGGGGCAGCTCAAGGCGGTGGACGCCATCCGCAGCTCTGCGCTGATCCAGTACATGCTGCTCAGCCGGAAGGCGCCGCTGGTCCGCGAGCACCTCTCGATCGAGAACATCGCGGCCTTCTGCGTGTACTGGGCGTACTTCAACGACGGGCTGTTCAAGATGGAGGACAAGGTGCGGCGCAGGGCGCACATCTCCTCGGCGCGCTGGATCAAGATCAAGAAGAAAATCCAGTCCTACACTTCCGGCACCGAGATCAAGTTCCCCAAGCTCAAGCTCGAGCAGCAGGCCGAGGAGGCCGCCGACCGGTTCGGCCTGACGCCCGACCAGACCGAGGTCTACGTCCAGATCATGTCCAACATCAAGAACCACCAGCTGTGCAAGGGCGAGACCCTCAACACCCAGCTGGCCGCGGGGCTGCTGCTGCTGGTGCGGGCGCACGAGGACCTGTGCCGCACCCGCACGATCGCAGAGATCGCCGCCCAGGAGCAGATCACTGAGGAGACCATCAAGAAGTTCATCCGCAACAACATCCTGCCCTTCCGCAGCATCGACGTTCTCCCCAAGCACTTCGACAAGCGCAGGCCTGGCTTCACCGTCCAGGACCTCTTCCTCCGCGAGGACCATCTCTGACATCACAGTCACTTGCGCAGCGGCACCCCCGGAAATTCAGCTTCGAAACCGTTCTGCGGCTATTTTCCTTAGAGGTCAGTCGCGGCAGGGGCACTTTGTACTCCTTGACCTCCACGCGCCTGCTGCGGTTCTCAGCCCGGCGCACGCTGAGGTTGAGGTTGCGCACCCGCAACAGACATTCGTCCTCCACCCTCTCCTTCTCGCAGTCCTTCACCCCACTCTTCTCGCAATCCTGTTCCCTGCTCTTCTCCCGCTCCTCATTCTTGCACTTGGGAGTCACTTCCATCGACTTGCTCCTGCGTTTGCTGGTTCTGGCCCGGGCCATGGCCTACCGATAGGCCTGGATGCACGGCCCGATCTCGCGGTTGGCTCCTGCCATCTCGCGCACGAGCCTCTCGAACCGTCCTGCCAACATGTCCACCATGCCCTCCTCGACCCGCGGGCCTGCCTGCGGCTCGCCGAAGCAGCGGTCCGGCAATGCAGCCGGAGTCATCACCCGCCTATCACAATCCAGAATCTAGTAGTGATCGACCTGCTGCCTCTTCCTGCGAGTGTGCAGCATCTGGTAGTGCCGGGCCACGGTCTCAGCGCCTTCCTGGCCTAGTACCGTCAGGTATCTCTCATTGCGCCCGCAGAAGTAGCCAGGCTCCGGCCGCTCCTGGCGCTTGTCCACGAGCCCGCTGTAGTGTGAAAAGAAGGTGGTCATCCTGCCAGCCTCCCTTTTGGACTTCTCCGCCCAGAGGCTTAAAATTCCTGCCAGGACTTCTGCCAAATCTCCTTCGGCCGGTCGATGCACGAGCTCCCGGAATACTCCAAGCTGCTCGTATGTTTCCTCGTTGATAAACTCTGCGAAGCGCGGAAAACTGGCCTGAATTTTGCCAAGGTAAATTTTGCACATCTTCGTGACCTTGTTCGCAAACCCAAAGACAGTAGCTTTGGCCTTCTGGTCGTACGGCTGACCCCGGTGCCGCTCCACGGCCTGCCTCTCAGCAGCCTTGCAAATGCTCTCTACTGATTTCAGCCGGTCCGCAACCGTTCTAAGCTAGCCAGTAATCCGGGGATTCGGCTCGCGCTGCCCCGATGGCGTTCGATGGCGAGCAGCGAGTTTAGGCGGTAGAGGTAACAAAGGTCTTCGCGGGCGGCGATGAGCTCGAGCAGGGCGTCACAGGAGAGAGCTTTCCGCATGAATAAATAAACAGCAAACTTTTAATTTTATTTAGCGAACTTGATTTAATTTGTGATGAGGACAAGAAAGCTGCCCAGTATCCACCGCAGCAGGTCCCTCGACCTGGTGAACCTGAGCATCGACAAGTTCGCGATCAAGCTGGGAGAGCTGCGGCTGTAGCCCGTGGGTCGCTTCAGCAAGCACATCCGATCCAAAATTGAAAGGAGCGTCATGGACGAAGATCACACTTTCCGAGAGTTCAAGACTGAGGTCGAACGTGCATTCTACAGGACGGCGAAGATAGTGAGGCGAGTGGACCCGGCCTCGATCGACAGGGTCATGCCCTGCGAGCTGCTGGAGGGACAGGGCCTTTCTCCCGATTGTAAGAAGAAGGTCTAGGCGCTTGCGCAAACCCGCAAGCACCTGTAGCAGCCAGACTCAGTGCTGTCTTTGTTCAACGAGTATCTGGACACCCTCCTGAATGAGGTCATCTGGTCAGCTCGGAGACTCGAAAAAATGGCGGCAGTAAGCGCCAAACCACTTTTGGGAATGATCCGGACAACCACGCGGCTGTTCGACGCCGCCAACCAGGCCCTCTACAACGCCGGCAAGCAGCTGTTGAATTAGCTCGAGCGGAAGCGGGAAAACTCGACTATAACAAAGAAAGAGAAGGAGTACTATGAGTATGAGCGAATGTACTATAACGACATCAGCAAGGGCGGGGGCCTGCGCAAGCAAACCACCAACATCAAGGACATCGGCATCCACCAGGTCAGTTCCGAGGACGAGGACGACTCGGATGACTCCGACACCTCGAAGGTGCTGTTTGTGATCGACCACCTGGACGAGGCGATCGAAGGCTCCCACATGCTTGAGCACATTTGAGATCAAAATCGAGACATGGCTTCGCTCTCCTCGTCCAATAGCCGAAACTGTCGGTCCCTGGGCTCGTGGTGCCTGCGGATGACCACCCCGTCCGCCTCCACGAACTGCGTTTGCGCATTCAGCTTGCTCACCGTTCCCACCACCTCCCTCTCTAACAAGTGCATCCGGGCCTCCCCGAAGAAGTGCACTCGAAGGGGCAGCAAGTCCAGCTCGGCCTTGGTCTTGCTCTGGTTTTCGAAGCTGATGAACAGCACGTAGTCGTGGGCCTTGAAGACGCACTCGAAACTGTTCCAGGCCTTCTTGAAGGCAGTCTGGCCGACCCTCCTCAGCACTCCCTTGTCGGTCTCTTGGTAGAGCTTAACGTCGATCGCCACTCCCAGCATCTGCTCGGGCGGGAGAGGCCTGTCCCCAGAAAGCACACTGAACGAGACCGTGGTGCTGCCAATCTCTTCCATCCGCATTGTAAGGACTGTCGTTTTCGAGGCCTTCACCGTCTAGTCCAAAGAGCGCATGAAAAAGCCCTGCCTCAGGTGGAGGCCGAGCACCTTGTCGAAGGCACTGCAAAAGACGGTCTCCTTCATGTTGGTGATCGACTCGTTGCTGAGCCTTTCCAGCACGAGCACCCTCTGCTCCCTGCCCTCGAGGGTCAGGTCCGCGACGGCCTCGACTTTGCAGACCTCGTGGGAGTGGTGGTAGGGCTATGCGATGATGGTGATGTTTTTGCTCTTGTTCAGGCCTATATACTCGTACAGCCTTTGGTTCTTTGCCGGGATCTACCGCACCTTGTACTCCATTATCGGGCACCCCGTTATCGAGTGCAGGAGGGAGCGCGTGGTCCGCAGGCGGTAGGCCTCCAGCCCCTGCGACTGCAGCACCAGGGCCTTCTCCAGCAGCAGCCCCCAGCCCTCGCCGCCGCGGCCCCCCAGCCGGTCGTCCACAAGGTAGCAGCGCCACAGTCCTCCCTCGCAGAGCCACACCCCGATCATGCCCTTGTCCAGACTCGCGAGCTAGAACAGCCGGTCGATGTATTGCGCATTGGTCGCAAGAATTATCCTCAGGGCAGTCCGGAGTGCCTCTGATAAGGGTTCAAACTTAGCGAGACTCTTCTTGCCGTCCCGAAGCACCTCGCTTGGAGATGCCACTCGATCGCTCCAGTCGAGCGCATCTCTGAAAAGGCCGTCCGCACTTTCGGCAGCCCTGCCGTAGAAGTCCAGGTCCACATTCTCCCCGTAGATGTACTTGACAATGGGGGCCCGCTGCCTCTTGTCCCTGAGGGGCAGGGTGAAGTGACTGATCGGCTGCTCGACCTTGATGTTCACGCTTTGGAAAGTGCCCAGCCTGTCTGTCAGCTTGTTCGAGCGGGCCGGCAGGTTGGTTGACTAAAAGTTGCGTTCTCTTGCTTTGTCCCTTTTGGTCTACCACTCAGACTCTTCCTGGAATGCCGATCGGGATTACTACCCTCCAAGTCTTTCAAAAGGATGTTTTTTCTGTTCTCTCTAGTCGATGTTCTGCAGCCCTGGAACTTGATCTCGGCCATGTGGCATTTACCTTGCTTTTATTTCAGACTACTATGCCTTATTTTCCTGTCTGCGGCTTGGGTGCTGAAGTTCGGATGCTCCTTCTCTTTTGGGGCTGTTTACTCCAGGAGGCCCTGGTTAGTGATGGCTTTGTAGAGGGTCTTGAGCCAGACCTGCTCGATGTTTCTGTGAGGGCAGGCTACGATCTGGCTATTCTTCGGCTGAACGTTCTTAAGGCTTAAGCAAGTGCGGATCCGTTTAGTTCGGCATTAATTTGGTTCTTCCTTTGGATGGTATTTAGGTCTGTTCCAAAGAAGATTCTTCACTCTCCTGCTCGTCAGATATTTCCTCTCTGACATACTTCTGCCGACCCTCTGGGGCAGGGGAATGGCCTCCTGAGCCCGAGGGCTGCTGCCGTCTTAAAGCATGGTGTTCTTCTCTGTGCTATTCTGTTTATTAGCCTTTCACAGGTAAGTGATGGCCAGCAGTTTCTTCTCGCAGTAATTTCCGGCCTGGACTTGAGGAATCTAGTCCATCCTGCTGATGACCAGCTTGAGATCGGACTTGGGATTAATCCTGCTTATCGGCGCTTGATTTATAACTGCCTTGAGGAGAATTCATGTGCTGCTTATCATGCGCTTTTCGAAGACCCTATTCTCTTGAACCTTTTTGGTCTGGCTCACCTTCAGCCGAGAGTGTGTGGCCGATATCTCCGCTTTCTCTTAAAGTTTGATCTCCTTTTTCGCTTATTGTCTCCCCTCCGATTCCCTGGCCTTCAGGCTATTCGCCTCGATGTTCATACTGCCGAGATTCTTCTCTTTCGATTCGAGCCTCTTCTTAATTCTGAGACTCGCTGTCTTGGTTTTTTTCTTTATCCAAAATCTATTGTTCTTGGGCTGACTTCGCCTATATTTGGTGCCCAGAAGTTGAAGTTGCGCTTTTTCCCTGAGCTCTCGCAATCATGGTAACGTCTGGTCTGGGTTAGTTAGTTTTGCTATTTTTGTGTGATCGCTTGACGGTTTGCTCTGTGGCCAAATTTTCAGACTAGTCACTCCTCGCAGTTCGCTAAGGCATGCCAGGACTAAGAGGCAGATCGGATGCGATTGATACTTCACCGTCCGCATTTCTTTCCTGCGAGCCTAAGCGCGGGCTTGGGACAGCCGATTTCACCTGGTGCGAAGAATTACTGTTTTAACCATCGATATATTATGAACTTTTAGACTGGGGCTGCAGATCATCTTCTTTCTTTTTGGATGGTGCCTTCTAGTCTTATCCTTTATGTTCACGTCCTTTGTGGTCTTGCCTGACCGGCCCAGCCTTGCCATCCTTCTCACCAGCCTGTTGGTCTTGTGGCCTTCCTTTTATCCTCAGCTGGCTTGAGTGCTATTCAAGCCCCTCAGTCTAATGTTCAGCTTACAGCGAAGTGCCTCTGTCTTGCTCTTCTGGCGGTTATTATCTTTTCTAACGGGCCTAGACCTCTTTTGGTTTCGCTTAGTTGAGCCTGCCTTTGGTGGCCCGCTGTGGTCCATTCTAGTTTCCTTTCTTTGCGTTAGTCCGCTTTTGAGGTCCGCTGTCTGTTTCTTTCTTGGTTTCACGTTATCCTCCTTTCTTTGTGCGCTGCTTTGATAGTTCTTTTTCTTCGCGTCTGTCTTTCATGGCGTTTGCCTCCTTCTGGTTTCCTATCGCTTTCACATCTTCTTCGGATTCTGGCTCATCCTGCTTCGCTATCTAGTGATCACCACTAATTTTATTGTCGGTCTTTTTCTATTCTTTATCTTACCTGCCAGCAGCCTTCCTTGGCTACAGCCCTTTCTCATGGCTTTCCTTTGAATCTTATTTTTTCTTTTTCTATGGCTCTTTTTCTTGTGTGCCCTTTTTCTATGGCTCTTTTCTTGTGTGCCCTTTTTCTATGGCTCTTTTTCTTGTGTGCCCTTTTTCTATGGCTCTTTTTCTTGTGTGCCCTTTTTCTATGGCTCTTTTTCCTGTGTGCCCTTTTTCGCCTCCGCTTCCTTCCTTGGCTTCTACCGCCCTTTCTCATGGCTTGCCTTGGATTCTGCTTATTTTTTCGTTTTCTACGGCTCTTTTTCTTGTCTGGCCTTTTTAGCCTCGGCCTCTTTCCTCTGCTGATACTGCTCTTTCTAGTGCACATCTTTTTTCAAATCTGTCCCACGTTTTCCAATCAGTTTTTTCTAATCCATGTTCACACTCTGCTGTTATTGATAATCGCCCGCCTTCTGGTCTAGGTCGGGATCGGCCTTCTGTTTCAGTTGTTTTTTCTAATCCTTCTTCAGGTCGGCCCTCTGCTACTTCTTCTATGCGCCTCTTTCTTTTGCTTCATTGATGCGGGGCTTCGGTGGCCTTCTATTCTAGACTTTCTATGTCGATTTCTAGACAGGCCTGATTCTCTGACCTTCCCCGCCAGCCGTTGGCTTCGATCCTTTCTTTTCGGCTTCAGGCCTGATTTCCAAACTGTCGTCCGACTCAAACCCCGAAGAAATCTGAAGGTCACGTCGAGAAGTAGGCTGGGAATCAAGGCCTTACCTGTGCTTACTTTTCGTTTTCGCTTATTTCATCGTTGGGCTCACCTCCTTCCTGGGATTCCGCTCTTTCATGTTTAATTTAGGAGAGCCTTTTAAAGCAGACCTTTTGGGGATCAAGCCCGGCCGGCCCTTCGGCTGTGTGAGTTTCTACTCCTCCTTCTTCGCACCCTTTCGAATGTACTTTTAGCCTACGGGCTCAGAGTCGGACTCGTCGCACTCATCGCGCTCGTCCATGCGGGGGGAGATGCCCGGCAGATCACTCATCATCTTGAACGAGGTATCCGGTTTGCCCTGTGAAGCCGACTTCTTCATGCTGGGGAGGAAGGCGGGCGGCCTCTTGCGGATGTCGGTATGGTGGGTCTGGCTGAACTTGCTGTCATTCGGGGGCTCCTCATCGAGGATCTGCTGCTCGGACTTGAGTCCCAGAATGTCATTGATCTTGTCGTTGATTTCGGAGTCGGACTCGCTCAGCAGGTCCGACCTGAAGGTCTTATAGCTCTTCTTCCTGAGGTGGGGCTGCTCTTGGGGCTAGATTAGCTTTCTGGAGGGGTGCACCTTCGGTAAGGACGGGGTGGGGGTGGGCATGGGAGGTTTCGGCTGGTCAGGCTTCAGGTAGGAGATGTAGTAGGGCAGACGCTTATGGCTCTATTCCTGCAACTCCTTGATTTTATGTTCCTTTTCGTTCATCTTCATTTTGCTGCGCTCGAGAAAGCCGCTTACCTGCTTCTAATACTACTTGTCATGGTCCCTACGCCAGGACTAATCGTCCTTCTTCCAGCGCCTGAGGTCGTTGCTGAACTGCTGCTGCTTGGTCTTGACCTTCTTGATGCTCCGATCGAACTCATCGATCTTCTCCTCGAGCCGGTCCACGTTCTCGGCCCAGTCGGGGTGGCGTGGGTGGGGCGGCGACTGTTTGGGGTAGCACTCGAACTTGAATCCCTTTTCGGTCTTTTCGGACTAGTCCTCGGGAAGGTTGAATCGCTCGCTCTCAAGGGAGTGGTGGCCAGGCTTCTTGAGCTTGGGCCTGCTGCCCCGGTTCAAATAGGCCTTCTCTAGCAGGCGGATCTTTTGCTCCTCTGCGGTGAAGGTCTTGTTCATCTGGTGCTCTTTGAACAGCTGGTCCAGCCTGCGGCAGCTGGGCACCACATAAAACTAGTCGAGGATGTCGCGGTTGAAGTATGCGGGCGCCTAGTGGACGCCCTCTCGGAGCCTGAGACGTGCGTCGTTGAAGGCGGTAAGGCGGGGGTCGCTAGTCTCTTGCTCGAAAATGTAGTTGAGCAGGAAGATTATTTTGGCAGGGGCAGGAAAGACGCCCAACTCGGCACGGGAGTGCAGGATGATGTTCTTGTAGATCACCTCGAAGGCCCGTAGCTGGGCACGAAGGGGTCCTCCGAGAAGCCGCCGCCCTGGAGGACGATGACCTTGTTCTTAAGGGGGAGGACGGCCCCGGTGTACTCCTTGGCGACTGCTTCGGAAACTGGTGAGGGAGGCACCTCGCAGCCAATGGCGGTGGAAAGAGTCGCGGGGCCCGCCTTCCCAGACCTCGAAATAGAGCAGCTTTTTGGGCTGGGTGTTGGGGCGAGGCATGATGGAAATAGATAATGCAGCCTTCGTTAGGATCGATTCAAACTCTATAATATGGAAGCCGAGCCTCTCAAGGAGAAGAGGACCGACCACCAGCTGCTCGAGCTGGTCAAAAAGATGAATGGTATCACTGACAAGGGGCTGCGCGACCTGGACAAGCACGAGACCGTCGAAATGGTCCTCGAGGAGCTGGGCCACATGGCCTTCATGGCCCGCTTCAAGGGGCTGCGCTCCCTCACCCTGGTCAACTGCTCCATCAGCAACATCGAGGGCCTCGAGGGGCTCACTCGCCTGGAGGAACTGTGGCTGAATGAAAATCTGATCGGCGAGATCCAGGGGCTGCGCACCCTCAAGAGCCTGCGCAGCCTGTTCCTCTGCCACAACCAGATTCGGCAGGTGGCGGGGCTGGAGGGGCTGGCTGCCCTGGAGACTCTCTGGCTGTGCGAGAACCGTATCCAGGCCATCGAGGGACTGGAGGGGCTGACCGCCCTCCGGCAGCTGTGGCTGGCGGGCAACGAGATCGAACACATCCGGACGGGGCTGGACTCGCTGTGTAGCCTGCACGACCTAAACCTAAGCGGGAACCGGATCTGCTCGTTCCGAGAGACGCTGAACCTGAACCGGCTGCCAAGCCTGCGAGTGCTGGCATTCTACGACCCGCACTTCAGCGAGAACCCGATCTGCAGCCTGTGCAACTACCAGACGTACGTGCTGTACAACCTGCGACACATAACGCGGTTGGACACGGTCTTCATCGAGCCCAAGGTCAAGGAGATCACTGAGAATACCTTCCTCCGCAAGAACATGTTCTACAACATGAAGATCAAGACCATCAAGCGTTCCTTCTCCTCCCTTACCCGACTCGCCCAGAAGGCCTACAGCATCAAGCACGACTCCCTTAACGACGACCTGGCTGCCCTCCGTCTCAAGCTCGAGGAGGCCCACGACCCCCTCTTCGCCCAGCTCCTTGCCCGCAAGCTCTCGGAGTCCGCCCACCTTAAGGGGCTCGAGCGGGCCTTCAAGAAGCTGCTCTATTCCGCTGAGAAGCAGGCCATCCGCAAGCAGCTGAACGAGCTCAACACGGGCGGCAACATCCGCCTGGAGGAAGGCCGCCCCGCCGATAAGTGGTACGGCTCCTGCATCGACCTCATCCGTACACGCTTCAACCGCAGCGATTTCGTCGAGCAGGGCATCGTCGACTTCTCAGTGCGCAGGCTGGTCAAGATCAACAACCGGTTCCTGAAGAACAAAGTTCGACGAGCGCACCGAGTCCCTGACCGACGTGTCCAGCAGCTCGATCAAGAAGAACCTCGAGTACCTGTTCTACGGTGTGGACCCTGTCCGCCCCTACGAAATCGAGAACATCATCGAAGAGGGCTTCCGGCCTGCCCGCGAGGCCCAGAGTCTGGGGCTGCCTCCCTTCACTCCATGGTCAGCGGGCTCCTCCCCGCTGACCTGCCGCGCCTGGCGGCCTACCGCCACAAGGCTCAGAACCTGGAGAAGTTTGGGTGGCCCCACGTGGCCCCCACGGTGGGAGAGAAGGTGGTCTATCCGCCAGGACAGATCCTGGTCTGCAAGGTGTACATCCAGAACACTGTGAACGACCCGGTCAACCCCTACTTCCAGCCGGACAAGTCGCCCTCCGAGATCTTCGAGAAGGAGCCGGTGCGGTTCGAGGGGTAGGAGAACGCGGTGTACCGTGTGCACCTCAACCAGCCACGGGACCGGCTCTACTTCATGCGGGACAGCAACCTCATCCTGCCCGAGTACCTGGTCGAGTTCGACTACGTGATGGCGCAGCCCGGTGACGAGATGGTTTTCGACTGCGGAGAGGAGGTAGCGGTCCTCGACGGCGCGGAGGGCGGCAAGGGCTTTATCGTGGGGGCCAACCGCGAGCACTACCTGCCCGACCTGCCTCGCATCTACAACCGGGTGGTCGAGGACGTGAACAGCTATAAGTTCGAGTACCTGGAGGAGGCGGGGCAGCCCAACCTGGGCATCATGGCCGAAGACCTGGACAAGGCGGACATCGGGCTGGTCAAGACGCCGGTGGTCAACTTCCTGAAATACTGTTTGAGCAAGACCGAGCTCTACAAGCTGAACCCCAACCTGCTCGAGGAGCACGACCAGGAGGTGGACCTGCAGCAGCTCAGCCTGCGGGACTGCCGCTTCATCAACCTCTCCAACATGAAGCTGGCGCATCTCGAGGAGCTGGCCTCCTGCCAAGCCCTCAGCGTCCTCGTGCTATCCTACAACCGCATCCGCGCACTCGGAAGCTACTTCCCCGCCACCCTCCTCAAGCTCGACCTTTCGCACAACCACCTGCCGGACCTCACCGGACTGCCCGCTCTGCCCCTGCTCACCCACCTCGACCTCAGCCACAACGAGCTGTCCGCCACTCCTGGCCTGCGCGAGCTAGGATGCATGGGCGTCCTCGCATAACTAAACCTGCTCTTCAACCCCCTGCGGATGGAGCCGCCTGCCTTGCTCGAGCTTCGGGGGCTGGTTCCCTCCCTGCAGGTGCTGAACGACCAGCCCCTCGCGAAGCTGCTGGCGGAGGCAGAGGACGAGGGCGTGGCGGCTATCTCTGAGGAACTGATGCGTGAACCTGGCCGCGCCTCGCAGAGCAAGGCGCCGATGGAGGGAGCCTGGGCGGCATCAGTGGAGTCGCTGAACCTGGCGCACTGCCGGCTGAGCAGCATGCGGGGGCTGGAGGGGCTGACGGGGCTGCGGTCGCTCAACCTGAGCCACAACCTGCTGACGGAGATCACGGGGCTGGGAGGCTGTCGGCTGCTGGACGAGCTGAACCTGGAGAAGAACCGGCTGACGTCGCTGGGCGGCCTAGAGGAGGCACCCTTCCTGAAGAAGCTGGAGGCGGGGGGAACCGCGTGACCAGCCTGGCGGGGCTGAGCACGCTGGTGCACCTGATGCAGCTGTCGGTGGAGGACAACTGCATCACCGGGCTGGGGGAGTTCCCCGAGCTGCGGGGGCTGATGGAGCTGTACATCGCCAACAACCTGCTGCAGGAGGTGGGCGAGGTCAAGCCCCTGCGCGAGCTGCCCAAGCTGATCATCCTGGACATGTCGGGCAACCCCCTCACCCGCGACCCCAGCTACAAGAGCTACACCCTCTTCCACCTCAAGAACCTGAAGGTGCTCGACGGCCAGAGCATCGACAAGAGCGAGACCGAGCAGGCCCGCGACTTCTACTCGGGCCGCCTCACCGACGAGATCCTCAAGGAGCAGCTGGGCGGGCGCCGCTCCGAGGACATCCGCGAGCTGGCCCTCACCGACCTCAAGCTCAAGGACTTCGAGGACGTCTTCTCGGTGGCCAACTTCCCCAGCCTGGAGGTGCTGCGGCTCAACCGCAACCTCTTCACGGGCACCAAGATGCTGGGCCACCTGCCCCGGCTGCGCGAGCTGAGCCTGGCCGAGAACCGGGTCGAGAGCCTGTTCTGCTCCGCGGACAGCGCGGCCCGCAAGGGACTGAACGGGTGTCCCGCGCTGTAGGTGCTGGACCTGAGCAGCAACGCGCTGCGGGAGCTGGGGGGGCTGCAGTACTGCCTGCTCAAGGAGCTGCGGAAGCTGTTCCTGGAGAACAACGAGCTGGCGCGGGTGGACTGCCTGGAGAACCTGCGGCAGCTGCAGGAGCTGCGGCTGACCCGCAACAAGATCAAGCAGCTGGACCCCGGCTCCTTCGCGGGCGGCA
The DNA here is from genome assembly GCF_025434085.1 of Hippocampus zosterae. Taxonomy (NCBI): domain Eukaryota; kingdom Metazoa; phylum Chordata; class Actinopteri; order Syngnathiformes; family Syngnathidae; genus Hippocampus; species Hippocampus zosterae. Next base: position 35,457 of record NW_026262791.1, read on the forward strand.
ACCCCGTCAAGATCCTGTTCCTCAGCGACAACGGCCTCAAGAACTTCAACCACATCCAGCGCCTCTACAAGCTGCACACCCTCTACGCCGCCTCCAACCGCGTGGCCGAAATACCCGACCTCGAGCGTCTGGCCGACCTGCCCTACCTCCGCGACCTCGAGCTGTCGGCAACAGCCTCTCCCGCAAGCCCGGCTACCGCCAGGCCGTGCTCCAGAAGCTGGACAAGCTGCAGGTGCTGGACGGCCGCGAGGTGTCGCAGGAGGAGCGGGAGCGGGTGGAGCAGCTGGGGCTGGAGCGGACCAACCTTCCCAACATGTACATCCCCCAGGTGAGCCAGCGGATGGTCCCGATGCGGCTGGGCTCGGTGAACTTCGAAGGCGCGTTCACCAACGGCACCAAGATAAACATCGACAACCTGCTGGGCCCCTCGATGTTCGCCGGGCCCAAAAAATGAGCTCAATACTTGAAGGTCTCCCGAGTCCGGGCCCGTCCCCACGAGTTCGGCGTGGCCCGCCGCTCCTTGCCACCCAAGAAGTTGCGTCGCAGCTTCACCGGGCTCATCGCGGGCTCGTCGAGCTCGCGGTCGCAGCTCAGGCAGCGCAGCAGTTCGAAGCGTCCAGCTGCGGCCCGCCCCTCGCCCTCCTCGTTGACGCTGACCGTCGAGACGAGTTCCTTGAACTTGAGCTCGATGAAGACCAGGGCCTTCTTGACGTCCTGCTTGTTGGCGCCCCCAGCTCCACCAGCCGCCGGTCCAGCCCCTCCAGCGCCTCATAGTGCTCCTGCGACTCGACTTTGCCCTCCACCAGCCCGTGCAGCGCCTTCAGGTGGGTCAGATTCTCGACCTGCAGCTGCTTGACCCGCTCGTCCACCAGCCGCGTGCACTCCAGCCGCAGCTTCTCCTCGGCAGTCTGGATGAGGAAGCGGCTGGCCTCCTGCCGGCCCTCCACGGCCAGCAGCTTCTCCTCGAGCTTGGCGAAGGCGCCCTTGGTCCAGCGCTCGACCTCCTCGCGGCGGTCATCTCCGCCTTCCCGCGCACGCGTGGTGAAGGCCTTGCCCATGTCACTGCGCTGGTTCTTCTCACGGGTCTTTTCGTGCTCGATCAGCCGCGTGACCTTGATCTGCAGCTCCTCCAGCTCGGCCCGCTCCTTGGTGTTCATGCCCGGCGGCACCGACCGGTCCGACGCCAGGATCGCCGTCCGGCTGTGCTCTTCGCCCTCCTCCTTGCGGCGGTCGGCCTTGCGCTCGATGGTCAGCAGCCGCGGCTTGATGGCGCGCATGACCTCGTTGACCATCTCAGAGTTGGAGGGGGCGCTGGTCTGCCGGCTGCGCAGCTAGTTGGTCTCGAGCAGGACGCGGTCGGTGGCGGCCAGGGCCTTGGCGATGCGGGCCTCCAGCTCCTCAGTGCGCCTACGCTCGCCCTCGAAGCGGGCGAGGAGGTTGACCAGCTCCTTCTTGGTCTTCTCGAGCTCGCTCTTCTCGCTCTTCTTGGGAAGGGTCTCCTCGGCCTTGGCGAGGCCCTTGACCAGCTCCTGGATGTGGACCTTGGTGGTTTCGTTCTTCTCCTTCTCCCAGTCATTGAAACGGGCCTGCATCTTCCGGAAGTTGGCGTTGTCGATCCAGCGGGCCTCCTGGTCAGCCACGTTCACGCAGACCTCCGCCAGCTTGTTCTCCAGCAGGCTGATCAGCTGCTCGGCCTTGAACTGGCTGCCGACCATGTCGTCGAGCCGGACGTTGAAGTCGAGGCTGCTCTTGCGGAACAACTCGGCCTGGGCCTCGCAGAAGGCGACCACGCGGTCCTCGCCGAGGCTGAAGCGGCGCTCGATGGTTTTGAAGTTGTCGACGATGACCATGAAGTTGCGGCGGAGGACCTCCTCGTTGAGGCTGAGGCCGACGACGGGGCCGGCCTGGATTCCCTCGAGGTCGAGCTGCATAATGAAGATAATCGACGGCAAGTACCAGATCATAAAGAAGCTGGGCGAGGGGCACTTCGGGATGGTCTACAAGGCCTGCTACCAGGACGAGTACTTCGCCGTGAAGATCATCCGCAAGGAGGACACCGACGAGTTCCACCACCTCCGCAAGTACAATCGAGGGCGAGGTCCGCATCCAGGAAAAGTTCTCGCACCCCAACATCGTGCGGCTGGAGCGTTACGTCGAGGTCGAGAAGGCGCACATCTTCGTGCTCGAGCTGTGCGAGCACGACAGCCTGCAGATGATCATCAACCGGCAGCGCAAGTACTTCAGCTTCGAGGAGGCCGTCGAGGTGGTCCGGCAGGTGGCCCACGGACTGCAGGCCGTGCACGCCAAGGGCTTCATCCACCGCGACCTCAAGCTCGAGAACATCCTGGCCGCGCGCAAAGACGGGCAGATGGTCTACAAGATCGCGGACTTCGGGCTGTCGAGCATGAAGGAGGAGGCCAGGACGCACTGCGGCACGGGCATCTACATGGCCCCCGAGATCCTCAACCGCAAGGAGATCTACAACGCCAAGGTCGACGTCTGGGCCCTCGGCGTCATGCTCGTCAAACTCATCTACAAGTACGAGCCCTTCAACAGCTTCACCCGGATGCGCGATCTCTGCGAGGGCGGCTTCAACCTCCGCGCCTGGGTCGACTCCCTCGAAAAGCCTATCTGCAAGATCGTCAGCCCCCACCTCCAGGACTTCATCGCCCGCATCTTCGTCATCGACAGCGACCGCCGCATCTCCTCTGCAGAGCTGCTCCAGCACCCCCTGCTGCTCTAGGCCGAGTAGCGCTACCTCGCCTCCCTCCCCAAAGAACCCAAGGAGCTGCCTGTTAGGAAGGTGGCACTGGATACGGATGGTGACCAGCCCTCTGCCTGCTGCAAGGCGAATCTCTGCCGATCAAGGAGCTGGAGTAGGAGAACCAGCGGCTGAAGGAGGAGATCCGGTCGCTGAAGCACCTCTACCCGCGCAAACGCCTGACCAACGAAATCTTCAAGAGGTCGGTCATCTACTACCTGCAGGACCGGATCGCCCCGCACGTGCCTGCTGAGCTTCTGAACAAGCTGCGGTCGGCCTGCCACCGGATGTTCCTGGTGCAGGCCATCGACCTGCACCGGGCACTGGACCTGCCGGCCTACGAACCGGTGGCCGGCGACCCCGCCGTGTGGCAGGCAGCGCTACAGCTGGAGCAGCCTGCAGTGCAGGCCTTCCGGCAGCAGTTTTTCACGGCCGAGGCCAGCCGTGGCAGCTTCCGGTTCGAGGAGGGCATTTCGAGAGAGTTCAAGCGGGACTACCGGGGGCTGATGCACGTGCTGTGCAAGGAACTGACCCAGCCCCGGCTGCAGGCGGCGGGGCAGCTGCTGTTCGTGGCGAACTGGCTGACACGGAAGGACACGAACCACCCGGCGCAGTTCCTGGCGGGGGGACACGGGTGGGACACGTACCAGGGGGAGGAGTTCAAGGCCTGGCTGGAGGGGCTGTCGGAGGAGGGCTGCAACCAGCTGACAGCGGAGATCAAGAGCAGAATCCAGTGATTTGATGTGGTGGCTATTGAACGTGGCGGAGGCGCTGCACTTCGGGGTGGAGGTGACATCCACCCGGGACTTCTGCCTCAGGCAGATGACCGTCAAGGGGCACCGCTTCACCATGCACAGTTCTTCCCAGGCCGGCGCCTACCGCTTCTCGGCCATCCAGGACAACCACCTCCTCCTCGAGGAGCAGAGCGAGTAGGGCCTGCTCGACGTGACCGAGTACTCGCGCAACAGCAGCATCATCACCTTCTGCTGGAGCACCGTCCCGGGCCTCGAGCCCGCGGTGTCGGTGGCCGCCTTCATCGAGCACAGCGAAGAGCTGGCCCGCACCGAGTTCCACCCCTCGACCATCAACGGCATCTACGACGAGATGATACTGGTGCAAACGAAGCTGGTCACCATGGAGGAGTACTTCACGGAGGTGACCGGCAAGCTGCAGGCCCGCAGGTCGCAGTTCGCACTGCTGCGGCTGTACTGGCAGGTGGGCACCATCGGCTTCTTCGTGATCCTCATCGTGGCCAAGTTCCTGGAGGCGAGGCTGACCGAGTCCTTCCTCCGCGAGAAAAAGGTCATCTGAGCTCATGCATCTACACATCTGCACATGCAACTGCACATGCAACTGCACATGCAACATCTGCACGCAGCATTGACACTCACAGTTCCTTGCGCAGGGCCCAGAACGCGCAGGGCGTCAGGGGCACGCTCACCAAAAAGAACGACAGGTAGCACAGCCCCGCGAACTTTAGGTTTAGCCGTCCCCAATGCACGTAGTCTTGGGGGCTCATCGTCCCGCCCGTCGCCCTTGCCAGGGGCTACCAGTTGTCCCCCAGGAACTGGTCCACCAGCTCCGCATCGAAGCAGGTCAGGCTGCCCAGCACCAGGAACGCCAGGTTCGCGACCGTGACCACCACCAGCGCAGCGAGAGTGAGCATGCGCTTTCGGTGGCCGTGGGCGAGCAGCCCGGCCAGCCCCGCCAGGAACAGCAGCAGTCCCGAAGCCATGATCGCGATCGAGATGGGGTTGCCCTGCTCGGGCGAGACCACGACCAAGAGCGTATAGATCCGGAAGCCTGTCAGGAATAGGAAGCCTGAGTACACCATCTCGATGAGGAAGTAGCAGGGCAGCACTGTCTTTAGCACCCGCTGCAGCCCCACCCACGCCAGCGTCACCCCGTTGTAGATCCATGATATCGCGAATGCCAGGCAGGCGTAGCCGATCAGCGACATCCGCATCCGGTCGATCCGCCTCTGCACTCGCTCTTGCTGCTACGGGGAAAGTCCGCTGGTCAGCGAGCTGAGGTAGTGCCCCATCTCGTCGGCCATCAGCATCAGCCCCACCACCAGCAGCGCAAGGAAGCTCGAAAGCAGGAGGTTCGTGTAGAGCAGTCCCACGTAGACCCGTAGGCGGACCTTGACGGCGGCGACCATCTGCAGCAGGGCGGTGCAGAACATGGTGACGGTGAGGACGATGAGGGCGAAATCGGCGATGAGGGAGGTGTCGTTGAGCTGCCAGGCGTAGACCCCGAAGTACCCGATGAGGGGGCTGAACACGGCCTGGATGAAGCCGGTGACCAGCTGCACGTACTGCTCGAATTTCATTATGGATCTCTCTGCGGTCCGCGCCACCTCTGAGCGCAGCCTGTCCGCCCGCCAGCCCGCCCTCGCCACCCGCAGCTTCGCCAGCTACATGCGCCGCCACCGCCAGCAGAAGCAGCAGCTCGCCTCTTCCCGCCAGCTGTCCCAGCGCGACCGTTAGTTCCACACCCACCGCCTCCGCGAACTCAGCTCTAGTCGCCCCCGCGAATAGCCCCGCTCCGTCCTCGAAAAGCAGGTCTACCACACCCTCAAACACTCCGATCGTGCCTTCGCGGACCTGGAGATCCGCGTCAACGAGCTGGACCTGCGCTTGCTTGAGGCCCGCGGAGTTCATGCCGGTCTTGCCCGACGTCTGGCCGTTCTGACCCGACAGAAGCAGGAGCAAGAGCACGCGCAATCCAGGCGCAAGAGGCAGTCCCACAAGGCCTTCGAAGACGAGGAGGGTCTGGCCCTGCTGAGCAGCACACTGGCACAGAAGGAAGCAGCGATCCGGGGCAAACTCGAGCAGATAATCGCTCGCCACAGACACAAGACTGAAGCCCTCTCCGCAGAATACAAGGACAGATCAGCACGCCTCCCGCAGCGCTTTGAGGAGGTCGATCGCAAGGTCGAGGGCATGTCCCTTGCGACTCTGGGTCTATAAGTGGCCGAGCAGCAGTGGCAGGCCGCGCAGGGACAGCTGGCGAAGGCCCATGATTCGCTGCGGGACACTGCTGAGTTCAAGCAGCTTTAGTTCGAGGAGCAGATTCCTGCCAGCATGGCACGAGTCCAGGCTCTGGTCGAGCGCCGATAGTCACTCATGGACCAGATCGCTCACATCCAGAAGGCCAAGCCCAACTTGGTCAGCGAGCTGGGCTATCTGCGCGAGGTGGAGGAGCTGGCGGCAGGCATGTACTACAGCCATCTGCAGCCGCAGGGCCAGGCTGCCGACGCGAAGACGCTGCTGGAGGTGGAGTAGATTGAGCGGCTGCTGGAAGAGCGGGGACAGAGGCTGCAGGCGCTGCAGCGGGAGCAGGAGGGGGCGCTGACCAGCTTCGACGCGGAGACCTCACTGCAGGAGGAGTTGAAGAACATGCTCCGGAGCAGGTCGCGGCGGGAGTGAGTTCATAAATAAAATGAAGGAGGACGAGCCGCTCGAGGACCACACCGGGTCCAACTCCACCGAGCAGGCCCCCTTCCGCCAGGAGGGCTTCCTCCCGCCCGAGGACTGCGCGCGCAAGGTCTAGGAACTGAGCGAGGTGCCCCACTGACCAGCTGGTCAAGCTCACCAAGCTGCACGAGGAGACCAAACTGGCCTTCTTCAACGAGCAGCTGCTCAAGAGCAACCGCGAGATCGAGCGCATCTACGAGCGCATGCTCCAACAGCGCCTGGACTCCCTCCTCGCCGTTAAGGCCTTTCAGCGCGCTCTCCACTGCTTCCGCGGCTGGCGGCGCGCCAGCCTAAGAACAGTCTCCTCCCGCGCCAAGGAGCAGAGGCTGGCTCTCTCCCTCCGGCGCTCTGCTCTTGGACAGTTGATGGCGGGCTCCATGCAGATTTAAACTCTCGGGGTATCAACTGCCAGTGCGGGCCGTATCTTGCAGGAATTGCTTCTGAGGGTCTGGGCGCGTGTCCTCAAGCAAGGCTGGGACGTGCTCCGGCGGGGCAGACTCAAAAGCGAGTTCAAACTGTCAGTGCGGACCCGGGCAAGGCCCCAGTGTCCCCAAGTTGAGAGCAGGATCCGGCCGGAGGTGAGACTGTTCAGTCTGACGGAGCAAGATAGCGAGCCCGCCGCAGGCCGCGACCTGCGACGTTCACACAGCGTTTACATGAGCAGTGTGACGAGTCGACTGCTGGCCGAGAACCAGGCGCTGCAGCAGGAGAACCGGCGCCTGCGCAGCAGAATTTCCTCCTGCCTGCACGTCCTTCGCAATTGACATAAAAGTAACAGTGATCAGCTTTCATCATCACTCTCGAAGATGGGCGACCGATTGACGTAGAACCCGGGCCGGTCATCGTCCTCGGAGGGCCTTCGCTTGAGAGGACTGTCGCAGCCCTCTTCGCACATGATCGCCCGCAGCTCCGCCACGTAGGCACTAACCAACTGCACTGTTTCTGAGCTGCTTGACCTGCTCGAACTATGCAGCTTGCCTTCCAGCAATATTTCCGGGCCGCCCCCGTACAGTTCCTTGAGCAGTAGCCATACATACTTGTTGACCTTCCGAAACTTGTCGGATTTGAGGTTCGCCCGCAGCCTGTTTTTGTGCCCGAGCAGGCACTGGTTTTGGATGGGCCCGGGCATGGGCACGTCCTTCTTGGAGTAGACGAAGTCCACCCAGCCGCTCAGCCAATCTTGGGCCACCATGTACTTCGACTCTGCCATCTCGCTATCGAACTTACGGACAACCTCTTTCTCTCGCTTCCGACGTCTGGCCCGTCTTCTTGACTGTACCAGGCACACCTCGCACGCCTTGGCCTCTTAGTCCCATGGCTCGCCTCCGTACTTCTCGAGCAATACCCGGAAGATCTACTCGTCGACAGTCGGTAAGGGCAGCCCCTCCTCCACATGGTCGGGGCGCAGTCGACCGTGCTAGCAGATGAAGTTGTTCTTTCTGATGGGACCTGGATTTCGTAAGGTCAAGGCCTTTTCCAGCCAGAACAGTTGCAGCCTCCTTTTGCGCCTGTCTGGAATGGTAAGTTCGCCCCGAGCCTCGAGTTTGGCCTGTCTGCGGATGGACTTCGGCAGGGCCTGGTCGATACCAGCCCGGTAAAAGGCCAGCACCGGATGCTCGTACCCCTCAATCACCTCAGCCCCCCGGATTCTCACTTTCCCCCGGTCTACTTCATACCACATCCGGCTGGCAGCATGCCGAAACACAGTCTTGAAACTATCCTCCTCATCACCAAGCACAACCAGGCCCACCAGCTCGTAGTCCACCTCAGAGTCCACGCGCAGCAGTTTGCCGAGGCGGGCCGAGAGTGGCAGTTTCAGCCGGTATCGCTTGGAGAAGTATTCTGACTTGTGGATCCTGGAAAAGTGCAGGACCATCACATTGGAAAGACTCTTGAGCTAGAGCTGTTGCTCTCCCAGTAGCGTCCCGCAGCGCTGGCAGGCGAAGGACTCGGCCGCCGGGGTGGAGGGGAGAGTGCCGTGCAGCAACTCCTCGAGGGTGAGGGGGTAGCCCTTCCCCCGCAGTTTGAAGAGGCTGCCCAGAAACGATTCCTTTTCTTCCGAGACCGCGTAGGGGAAGGGCCAGCCCTGCTTCTTAAAGATCTTGAGGACCTCATCCTGCTAGCGATAGACCTTCGGCGGGGCCCCGAGCTGCAGCACGAACATCTGCGAGGCCTGCTCGCTCACCAGGCTGCAGGAGCTGCAGCAGCCGGTCAGCATGCCTGTCATCCCGAACATGCCCTCCGCAAGCCCATAGACGCTGAAACATTCGTCCAGTTCCTTGAGCAGCCGCTGGAGCACGACCAGAGGGTCCTTCTTTTTATAGGTGCACAAAGAAGGCTCGGCCCGGTACATCATCCGGGCGAAGGCCTTCAGCGGCAGTGCTCGGTGCTCGCCTGTCCAGTAGGCCTGGTTCAGGCTAAAAAACTACTCCACTAGCTTGCTAAAGCTGCCTCGGGCTTCGATCAGTTGAGGCACCAAGTCCCGCAGCTTTTTGAAGGTCGGGATGTGAAGCACCGCGTGCAGCACTGCCGCGATCACGTGGCTATTGGCCTGCTCCAGGAAGATGGCAGTCCCGCGCTTCGACCTGCGATGGGCCTAGGGCAGTGGGTCCTGGAGGTCGGCATCTGAATCGAGCAGGGCAGGCCTGACCAGACAGCGGTAGGCCTCAGGGTCGACCTTGCTCTCCTCTTTGGACAGCATGCACCAGTCGAGCAGCTCAGCCCTGCACAAGAGGCAGATGACCTCGAGATTGAAGGGGTTGATGAATACCGAGTGGGCGGGGCCGGTGGCGGCATGCCTCCGCATGTGCTCGAAGCGCTTGCTCTCGCAGAAGACCGAAAAGCAGTCGGGGGCGAGGCAGGCCCAGACGAGAGGCGTCTTGGCGGGGCAGTAGAAGCACTGCCGGGCGTGGAGGGGAGGCACCCGCTTGGGCGGCAGGGCCAGGTGCTCGCAGATGCGGGGCATAACTCTGGATAATGCGGCTGATTTCGACGCTGGTGCTGAGCAAGCGGGGCGAGCTGCTGCTGGCGGCCCACTCCCACAGCCACCTGCGCTCCGAGTCCTTCTCCAACTTCGGCCAGCAGGTCCACGACTTCCTCCTGGAGCTGTTCAAGCGCCAGCAGCAGATCGACGTGTGCTACCGGGTCTACGGCGACGTCTACTGCCTGCTCAACGTCAACAAGGAGACCATCCTGGTCGTGGTCGCCTACTACCAGGACCGCTTCCTGGCCTACGATCTGCTCCGCCAGCTCTACGACTACATCTAACGGTTCTGCGCCAAGCCGGAGTTCATCCTCAAGCACCGTGTTCTCCTCACCGCAGTGCTCGAGCACGCCCTCCTCTCCCGCGAAATCCTGCTCAAGGAGCCTGACTCGGGTCTCGCGGGAGGGCTAGTGGGGTTGCTGGCTCAGAAGAAGAGCATGCGCGAGGAGAGCCTCTTCAAGCTCGCCCCTGATGATCGGCAGGCCATGACAGCCGCCCTTAGCAAGCACTCCCACAAGCACCAAACACAGGAGATGCGTCACACGATCACCTTGTCCTTCAACGCAAACATGGCCCGCCCTGAGCAGAGCATCCTCGCCTCCGCGGCGCAGGAGCAGCGAAGGAAGGCGATGCTGGCGCTCGCGGTGGCTATCAAAAGCCCCGAGAAAGAAAAGCGGCCTCTGCTCCGCAAGGCGGGCCAGTCCTCAGAAGAGTCCCCTAAAGGGGCAGGCCTGAAACTGCCTAAGAAAAAGCTGAAGCCCAGGATAGAGCTGCCACGGGCCGTGGTCTCTGAGAAACTAGGGGTCAAGTTCCGGGGCAACAAGATCCTCGAGGTGCGAATGGGGGGACAACTGGTCCTCTAGGGTGAGCGCAAACAGCCGCTCTCCGTGCGGCTGGCGGGCGCAGGCTGGCACAACCCCGAGCTGCTCCAGAAGCGCATCTCGCAAGGCCTAAGGAATTTTAAGCTGGCCAGCAAGGAGGTCATCGAGATGGAGGAGAACGAGGAGAAGGGCAGCATCCGGGTGCTCAACTACATCCTGAGCTCTGCCTGCTTCGACCAGGCCAACCTGCACATGCTCTTCCGCTTTGAGTGCAGGCCTGTGTCCGGCTCACCCCAGGACGTCGAGCTCGAGCTGAGATTTAAGGTCAGTAAGCAGGCGGACCTGGCCTTCGTGGAGATTGAGGCCCACCTGCATGAAGGCGTCATGTTCTCGGACCTGAAGACAACGCCCCTCGCGGCATCCTTTCAGAACAAGCGGGCCTTGTGGAAAACTCGACAACTGGCCGCTGGGGCCACGGGTTCACTGCTGCTACAGATCATTGACTGCAGCATCCCAAGCACGGAACTACTGCGCGAGCTGAGGATGCGGATGGCCGTGGAGAAGACGGGACTCGGGCAGGACCTGCAGGTCGAGCTAAGCTCAGGCGGGGAGAAGGCCACCAGCGAGCGGCACCTGCAGGTGGAGTACTTGATCGCAGTGTGATTGATATTTGAAAGTCAGTGGCCGATGAAGCAGCCAAGCTACTGCACGCAGTCCTGGCCTCTGCAGAAGATACCGAAAGGGTATTCGTGTGCCCCGATCGGCAGGGCGAAGGGCTAGCCAAGGGTCTCTACCCCGAACTTGGCCTGAACTCCGTCATCCCCCCACACGGTCAGGAACTCCACCCGCCCCTCACTCATCCTGCCCTCAATGCGCTTCAGGTAGCCGTCACAGTTGAACACAAAGTACCGGCACCCCTCAACCACTCTGTGCTCAGCGCTGGCTTCCGCAAGCCCGACGATGTCAACGATGCGCTCTTAGCGTTTGCCCACCTTAAGCGCCTTCACTTTGGTGGCCAGCTGAGGCTCAGGCGGAGGCAGCTCGTTCGAGTGCCCGATCCTGACCATCCGGAACCTTCGGCACCCCTTCTCTGTGACCTGCACTTCACTGTCCATCACGGTGTTGAGCTACACGGAGGGCTGGTTCTGCTCGACCTAGGTGGGAAAGATGGGAGCAGGGAGAGGAGCTGGTGCAGGCCTTCTCCTGAAGACCGGAACCCTGGACCTGGGCCTAGGCTTGGACTGGTACTTGGCCTGCTGCTCCTGGTGTATCAAAGCCGCCTGCCGAGTGATTTCGAGGGTCTTTTCCTTTGAATCTTTGACGATGTCATCCAGCCTCCTGGCATTCTCCAGCTGCTCTGACAGCTTCCTGATGAGCTCGCGGTCGCTCTGGATGCTGGCCTCCGCCCGGGCGATGTCCGCCTTGAGCCTGTTCTTCTCGCGGGCTTGCTTCTCGAGCAGCTTGGCTGATTGCCAGTAGGCCTGCTGCTGGGAGACCAGTTCCTCGCAGGGAGGAGAAGGCAAGGCCTCTTCCTCGAATTTGGGCTTGAGCAGGAAGGCCGATTTACCAATTCTGGCCTTGGCGTCTTTCCAGACCTTGAGCTTCTGCCTGCGGACTGACCCGAGGTTGATCCTGGCCTCCATCAGCTGCTCCTCCAACTCGCGCTCGACCCTCTTGACTCCTCCGGCCTCGATAGTACGGATGGCCTGCTCGTGCTCTTCAGCCACGCGTTGATGGAAAGCCAGCTCAAATCCCAGCTCCTCGAGGAGGTTGCTTTCCTCCTTGATCTTGAAGCGCAACTCATCCTCCTGTGCAGAACTGCGGGTGAGACTCAGCCGGCCCTCGATCCGCTCGACCAGTCCCCGCATCGACCGGCATTCTTGCTCGACTGTCCTCAGCTCCTGCAGCTGCTCGGGAGTGGCAGCCTCGACAGCCTTGGCCTTGGCCGGCGCGGGGGTAGGGGCGAGTGTGCGTTTGACGATCATGTCGTTGAGCTGCTCGTTGGTCTGCCACAGCTGCCTCTTCAGCTCCTCGTTCCGCTTCTTAAGGGCTGGCAGGCTTAAAGGAGCCGCTTCTTCTTGGAAGTTTTGGATAATCATTAACGAAATGCGGAAGGCGGGTACCCTGGCCCTGGTGGGCTCAGCAGCCTTGGCCTTCTTTCTATACCGCTGGTTGAATGCGCCTTCCGGCTATGAGGCGAGGCTGCAGCAGGCCTATTCCAGCCTGCGAGGGATCGATCAACTGAACGAGCAGACAGTCCGCGACATCGTCTCCGCAGCGCGCTTGGTGGCTGGCGAGAGCCTCGCCTCTGCCAAGCTGCTGCACCTGCAGCGGCGCAGGGACCTGCTCAAGCGTGAGGATTTCAAGGGCTATTTCCTAGAGTGCTTTGCTGGGCAGCTCAAACTCACTTAGATTTTCAACGAGCCTCTGCTGCAGATCCTGGAACGGCTGGGCCTCTCACCACAGGCTTTCAGTATGGTCGCAGTCGAGTGCCGCATCCAGTTCAATCCTCCCGAAAGCGGTCCTTACTTCACAGAGGAGCAGATCACCCGCATGCTGGACATCCAGGCCCGCAGGTTCCAGCAAGACGAGTCCCTGCTCATGCAGGCTTTGCTGGACATCAGAGACGAGATCGAGCAATTGGGACTGGCCTCAGTGCTGCTGGGGTGCTACCTAGTTGACGTGGTGGCCATTGCGACTTTCATCGACGATGTCCCTGAAGACCTGCTGGTCCGCGGCCAGACAGCTGGTATTCAAGCACAGGCCAGGAGCAGCGAACTGGCCCTGCGGCTGACCGAGTTCAGCGAGCGGCTGCTGGAGCGGCTGCAGGAATGCGACTGGGTCAGCGACGACGGACAGTGACTTTGACTGTGAGACATTCAATAGTTGAGCTGCACAGTGCCGTTGCGCTGCAACGGGTAGAATTCTTCTGGGAATTTCGCGTGTGTGAAGCCCTCCCACCTGCGCAGAAGCCGGCGCTCGTGCTCGTCTAGCTCCATGACCCGCGGCTCGTCTGGCTCGGATTCAGGTGGGCCGGGCTCGGAGTTGGCCTCGCTGAAGGCAGGGGCCTCGCTTCTGTCCAGGTTGATGCCTGCCCGGTCCCTGAACTCAACCTTATGGCAGAGCAGGTGAGTCAGTTTGCGGGTCTCCTTGCACTTTTCGACGGCCTTCTGGTTGGACCTGCTGATCTGCTCCCGGATCGAGGCAGTCCTGTGATGAAACAGCTGCTTGGTGACAAAGTTGTTACGCTGCACGAATTCCTGCTCGAAGGAAGAGTCGGCGTCCTCGCGGGCTGTCGAGGCGTGCTTCTGGGTCACCGAGAGAGAACGGTGTCTGTCCTCCGCCCAGCGCTGGCTGTCCTTCCTGAACTGGGCGATCTCGCTCTGCTTCACCCAGGCCATGTATTCCTTCATCTCCTGCTTGCGCTTCGACTGCTCCTTGAGAGACGTCTTCCTCAGGGAAGCCTGCTTAGAGTCCCGCTCACTGTTGAGCTGCTGCTCCTGCTTCAGCTACTGCTTGTACTGTCTGATCTCCCTTGCGCAGTTGGCCTTGCGCTTCCTCTCGCGCTGGATTCGCAGTGTGGCCCGAACCTTGAGAGGAGGGTCAGCTGGCTTTACAGGAGGGCAGTCCGTAGCCGGCTGCAGATAGCCAGGCAGTGTGTAAAATAGCCGGGCTGTGGTTTTGAAAGGCCTGCTGTTCTCTTCGCCCTGGTATGTGGTCACCATTAGCGCTTTCGCATTTGCAAAAGGTGTCAGCCCCACAAGAATCCGGTCGAACTTCAAAGATGACTAGCGCCAGCCTCGTCCCAGCTATCTGCACTCAGCCAGCAGTTCGTCTGGGCGGTAGATCTCGATGGTGTCCAGCTGGCGGATCATGCCATACGCCCACAGCATCACCAGGGCCATCCTCAGTCTTGCCTCCGCGACGCTCGGGTACTAGAATTTGAAGAGCCCCTTTCCACTGGGAGTCCTGCAGACCGACAAGCAAGCGCCTCCAAGCAGCAGCTGATAGATGCTCGCGGGGGCGAAGGGTGGAGTAGGCCTTCCTCCCCGTTCGAGGGTGCGGATCAGGTGCGGGGTGTAGCCATGGAATTTGCAGGAAATGGTCTGCTTGCTGTCCAGAAAGGCACTGAACTCGATTTCAGGAAAGCGGAAGCCTTTCGGACAGGCAGTGTCGATGCGGATGAACTCGTCCTGGGGCACGAAGAAGCACGAGTCGTTGAGGGCGCGGACCTTGGCGCGGACCCTCAGGACGAGACGGTCCCGCTTCCTCAGCTTGTAGCGCTCGATATGCTTCTTGAGCAGGAGGCCGGCCCTCTTTTCGGCCAGAATTTGGTTGACCTTCTCCCAGAACGTCTTGCGGACCGAATGGCTCCTCCAACTGCGCTGGATAATCACGACCGCACACACTCTGCGGATCAGGCAGTCGAACATGAGGTGGATGGGCGTGGCCGCAAGGCGGTTGTGGACAGCACTTTCTTGACCACAAAGCCGTACAGCCGAGGGTCTGAGAACACCACGGCCTGCATTTTCTTGCGGTACTGCTTTTCCTGGTAGTTGGCGATTACTTTGCTGACTTTCTCGAACTTCGCCCTCTCCTCAGGGCTTAGCTTTCCGAGCCGCTTGATCACATGGGGCTGCAGCCTGACCTTGCTGGGGGCCCGCGGTCCCCCGCGCCCAGCCAGCACTGCCAGCAGCCCCAGCGAGGGCCGCATCAGGTCTCCGAGGATGGTTGACTGCTTCACTCTGCCGGGGTAGTACTGTCGAATGATAAGGTAGTCATCCACTGCCCGAAACTCGCACAACCCTGCAGTCGACTCCAGCTGGTGAATGCGGGCGAATTCGACCAGGGTCGGAGCCAGCAGGGCCTGCAGGGCCTTGACCTGCGACCGCGGTAGGCAGATGCGCTGGTAGGAAGGGAGCTCAAGTTGCTCTCCGAGGTGGCTATAGAACCCTTGGTAAAACCGCCAGCACTTTTGGATGACTCTTTGGGCCTTCCTCCTGCGGATCCTTTATCGTAGCCCCCGGACGTAGTCACTGACAATGTGTCCGACTCGCTCGACTATCTTCCGGACCACGTACTTCTGTCTGTCCTCTACCGCCAGCTCGCTCCGGTCCCGCACAGTCATCAACCTCCGCTCCGCCTTTGCCAGGCGCACTGTCTCCCTCAGCCCTTGAAAGTACTTGGCGACTGTTAATTGGCCTCTCAGCCGGGCCGGAGAGACCAGCTCGGCTGCCGGCAGGGAAGGTCTGAGCTGCCGGATGCGCTTGAACCACCGCATGATGCGGTAGGCTGGACTGCACTGCTGCGCCAGTCTCGTGATCACCTCCAGTTCGATCTCCAAACATCGCAGGAACACCTCTTCGGCTTTGATCTTGTCGTAGACCACGAGGGGGTAGCCCACGAAGGTGCGGGCGGACAGGGCGGCGGGCCACCCCGGCCTTTCGTCCCGCTCCTCAGCCACCACGACGTGCTGGTCCAGGATCTTGAGCGAGGCGATGGCGTTGACCAGATAGTGTCTGATCTTACGCTCGGCCTGCTGTACGAAAGGGTTGCCGAAGATGGTCAAATAAACCAACTTCAATGGCAACACGGGAGCCAGGGAGCCGATCTCGGGCAGCTGGTTGCCGTTGACATTCAGGACCAGCAGCGAGGCAGGCAGCCTGGGCAGCCTGGTGAGCATGCACTGCGAGAGGTCGAGCTTGAGCAGCTGCTCGCACTGGTGGAGGTTGTCGAGGCCCATGGAGGCCAGGGAGGAGGCGCCCATGAGGATGAGCAGTCGCAGGTGGCGGTGCTTTTTCTTGTTCAGAATCTGCATTCGTTACAATAATCTTCATTCCGGGCAGACCAGCTCCTCGATCCGCTGCAGCTCTGCCCGCCGCTCCATCGCCAGTTCCGCCCGCATTGCTTCTGCCGCTGCTTCTGCGCGCCGGCTGTCCTCGTGGTCCTCTGCCAGCGCCTCCCGCAGCCTCAGCAGCTGGTTCCGCTCGCGCTACAGGGCCTCTAGCGCGCAGAGCCCCCTCTCATGCTCCATCAGCGCAGCTGCGACCGCGAGATCGGTCCGACGCAGCTCAAAAGCCGCTGCATCATGATCCTGCAGAAGGGCGGTAATTCGGTGGTGCATCCGCAAGTTTTCCTCCTAGCTGGTGCCCACTGTATTTTTCGCTTCCTAAATGGCTCTGTCCAGCTTTTCACTGTTGGCCTGAAGCCCTCGGATCTCGACCTCTCTAGCGGTCTGCTACTGGTCAAGAGCGTTCGCACATTGCTCCGAGATTCTCGCCTGGAAGTGGAGTCCTTCCTCCAGCTCGACCAGGTTGGCAGAACGCTGCTCGACTTCAAGCCGGAGCTGATCCAAAGCCCGCGCCTTGCACTGGATGGCCTCCTCGAGGCAGGAGTTTTCCCGGAGCAGCCGGAAATGCTGGAGCTGGGCCTCTTGCAGCCCTGCGGCGGACAGCTCGTGCTCCTTGGCTTGCATGTTTAGCTTGGTTTTGTAATCGAACATTTCGTCCTGGTGGTCGTTTCGGATCCGTTACAGGTCTTCAGATGCAGTCCGTTGGGCCTCGGCCAGGTTCTCCAGCTGCAGCGCTGCGTCCTCGAGCGAGACTGCCAGGTTGTCGGCCTCGGCATGGAGTCCCGACAGCTGGCCCTTTAAGTCCAGCTTTTTAGCGGTGGCAAGCTTTCCGTTCAGTTCATCCCAAAGGGTTTGAAGTTTGCTCCTTTCGAACTCGAGTTTGCCTAGCGCGGCCTGCAAGTCATTGCGCTTCAGGCGCAGGGCCTGAAGCTTGACTTCCTAGGATTGCAGGTTGCTCAGCTCCTTGAGCGCAGTCTCAAGTCGCTCGGACTTCGCATCGAAGTTGGCGCGGAGCACCTCGAGGCGGTGGCGCTGCGCGCGAAGGCGGTCAAGAGCGTGGTGTTGGGGCGGGGAGGAGAGGGTGCGGGGGGTGGAGAGGCAGATCTTGGCAGGGGTGTGCATTATTGATTAACTGACTCAGAAATAATTGTTGATAATGGAGCGGGGCATGAGAGACCTGAAGCTGGAGCCGGGGCGGGACGAGAAGGTGGGGCGCGGCGGGCGCAAGAACCTGCGGTTCCGGGCGCAGGGCGAGGACAGCACCATCTACGAGAAGTTCCGGAAGGTCGAGCGCAAGAACAACAAGGAGGACGTGGCGTTCATCATCAAGTGCCTGAACAAGCACTTCATCTTCTACTCGCTGATGGAGGACGTGCACGCCATCGAGTACCTGATCGACCACCTGTTCTACTGCGAGATCAAGGCCGGCGACCTCATCATCAAGCAGGGCGACAACGCCTCCTCCTTCTTCATCCTGCACACCGGCAAGATCGAGGTCCTGGTCAACGGCGCCCCAAGAAGGAGCTGCGGCCGGGCGACGGGCTGGCGAGCTGGCCCTGCTGTACAACGCCGAGCGGAGCGCCAGCTGCCGCGCCCTGGAGAACTGCTCGCTGTGGGGCATCGACCGCACCACCTTCCGCAAGATCGTCGAGGAGATCAACACCAAGCTCTACAAGGAGAACCGCAAGTTCATAAACGACGTGAAGTTCTTCGAGAACCTCTCGACCGGCGAGAAGGACGACATCACCAACCTGCTGATCAAGGAGCGGTTCGTGAAGGGGCAGCCGATCGTCCACGAGGGCGACCCCGCCTCTTCCTTCTACATCATCAAGTCGGGCGAGGTCAAGATCGTCAGCAAGGGCAAGGAGGTGGCCCGGCTGAAGGAGGGCGAGTACTTCGGGGAGAACGGGCTCATGCAGGAGAACCAGGTGCGCAGCATGAGCGTGGTGGCCGACCGCGAGACCATCCTGCTCAGCCTCGGCCGGGACAGCGTCACCCGCGTGCTGGGCAGCAACATCCAGGTCATCATCTTCCGCAACAAGATCCGCAACATCCTCGGCAAGTCGGCTTCTTCAGCAAGCTCTCGAAGCTGCACCACGCCAAGATCATCGACTCGCTGGAGGTCAAGCCCGCCGAGGAGGGCGAGGTGATCGTCCGCCCGGGCGTGCTCTGCAGGGACTGCATCTTCTTCGTGCTCGACGGGGAGGTGGCCCGCAACGGCGAGAAGCTGGACCACCGCAACATCTTCTTCGGGGAGGAGTCGCTGGAGGCCTCGAAGGCCGGGCTGAAGTACGACTACAAGGTGGAGTTCCTGAAGCGGGGGCAGGTGGCGAGCATCCCCTTCAAGAGCCTGAACGGGATCGTGGGGGGCAGCTTCGAGGAGGCGGTGAGCAAGACGCAGAAGACGGAGAACCTGCAGGCGCAGCAGCAGAAGGAGGCGCAGCTGAAGCGGGAGGGGATGGCGGACGCGCAGCTGTCGGACTTCGTGTGCCTGAAGAAGCTGGGGTTCGGGCAGTTCGGGGTCGGTGTTCCTGGTGGCCTCGCGGAAGAACAAGGAGGTGTTCGCGCTGAAGTGCATCAGCAAGGCGCAGATCATCGACAGCAAGCTGGAGAAGCACCTGGACCAGGAGCGGCAGGTGCTCGAGCAGGTCAACTTCCCCTTCATCCTGCACTACGTCCGCTCCTTCAAGGACGAGTACAACATCTACTTCCTCCTCGAGTTCATCCGCGGCCTCGAGCTGTTCGACGTCATCCGCGAAATCGGGCTGCTGCACGTGGCCGACTCGCAGTTCTACATCGCCTCCATGCTGCTCTGCATCGAGTACCTGCACGCCCACGGCATCATCTACCGCGACCTCAAGCCCGAAAACATCCTGATCGACGCCAAGGGCTACCTGCGCCTCATCGACATGGGCACCTGCAAGGTCATGGCGCGCAAGGGCACGCCCAAGACCTACACCATCATCGGCACGCCCCACTACATGGCCCCCGAGGTGCTCGCCGGCAAGGGGTACACCTTCTCGGTGGACCTGTGGTCGGTGGGGGTCTGCCTCTACGAGTTCATCAGCGGCTACGTGCCCTACGGCGAGGAGGCCGAGGACCCCTACGAGATCTACGACGACATCATGAAAAAGCCCCTGACCTTCCCCAACTACGTGAACGACAAGAAGGGCAAGACCTTCATCGAGCAGCTGCTGAACAAGTTCCCCGAGGCGCGGTCGGGCGGGTCTTCGCCGCCTCAAGGCCCACGCCTGGTTCGCAGGGTTCGACTGGGACGACCTCATCGCCGAGAAGATCAAGCCGCCCTTCATCATCCCCGAAAGTAAGCTCATCAAGATCGCCTCTGTCGAAGGCATGCTCAAGACCGGCAAGTCCGTCATCGACGAAATCAAGGGCGACAGCGGCCTCAAGAAGCCTGGCCTCCGCAAGGACCTCGACCCCGCCTGGGACAAGGCCTATTGACCTGCATCCTATCTCTCACTTCACTGGGCCCGACCGCGCCCGCTCTCGCCGCAGTCGCAAGGCCACCAGTCCCCGCCCCCGGCCCGCCAGCTGCCGTGCCAGCTAGTTGATGCCGCAGCTCTGCACCTCGAGACGAGGCTCGCTCCGGCTGCGACTGATGAACAAGAAGTTCTGCCCTGCCTTGAACCGCCCCTCCAGGTCTAGCAGCAGACTGCCCAGCCGCTGGTGCTTGCAGCTCAGCCGGCACCTCGTTGACTGTGACCACCCCTGAGGGCGGCAGTCCGTGCTGCCTGCAGAAGCGGAGCTGCTCACGAGGGTCGGCGTCAAGGCGCCTGCACAGGTCAAGGAGGCCGGCCTGCCTGCTCTGGCGGGTGAAGAGGCTGCTCTGCGAAAGCTTGCGGTCTTTTCTTTTCATGATAATTCCATTTGTTCCAAAGCACAACATATAACTTCAGTGTTAATATGCCTTTGCGAGTCAGTGCCGAGGAGGAACTGCCCGCCTACAACCACGTGCAGGAGCGCATCGCCCTGCCCGGCGAAAAGGCCATCCCGTCTGGCGGCCCTGACGAGTTGTCCCCGACGAGGCCCGGCTGTTCTTCTAAAAGCAGGCCTATTTCGTGGCCAACGAATAAGGCGTGCGTTAGCCGGCCAGCCTCTGCGGGGGGCTCGACCACCTGCAGAAAGTGGGGACAGGGGTGGTGTCCTACTTCCTGGTGTACCGGTGTCTGCTGGTCGCTAGCCTGCTGATGGGCGGACTGAGCGCCGCGCAGATCTATTTCAACTTGGTGGGCGAGCGGATGCTGCCGATAATCAAGTCGATCAACGACGTGGTCAGCTACGTCACGGTGCTCACCGAGGGCAACAACCTCAACACCGAGACCAGTTTTATCGTCGGGACGGCCACCTTCGCCGGGGGCGTGCTGGTGCTGCTGCTGGCTGTGCTGGTGGCCCGGCTGCTGGTCAGCCGCAACCGCAAGAACGACTACCTGGACGAGTTGCTGGTCAGCGGAGAACGGTTCGCAGTGATGGTCTACGGGTTCGAGCCCGAGGACCAGGTCTCTGAGCAGCAGGTCCAGACTGTCTTCCAGCGCTTCGGGAAGGTCCACTCTGTGCAGATCATCTACAACATCGGGGACAACAACCGGCTGGTCGAGGAGCTCAACGACCTCAGCAAGCGAATCGCCGAAGAAGAGGTACAGGCACGGCTCGGGCGCACCTCCAGCGCGGACGAGCTGCGAGTGGAGTACAACAGCCTGCGGATGGAGGTCAAGGATGTGGCCAGCCAGGGCGTCGACGCAGTGCTGGTCCAGTTCGAGAAGGAAGACTTCAAGTACCAGTGCATCCAGACTTTTAAGGAGTACGGAAGACTGACCTCGCCGGGGTCGAAGGGCTGCGGCTGCTGTAAGAAAGACATGCCCGAGGAGTATCTGGTAGGGTAGCGCTGTGTCAGTATCTCGACCGACCTGGCTAGCCCTGAGGACATCATCTACGCCAACATCGGCAGCTCGAACCTGCTCCGGGTGATTAAGTTCCTGGTCTACGTAGTGCTCGCCTGCGTGGTGGTCGCACTGGCCGCCTTCTTCATGGAGCTGACTCTGGCGGTCGACCAGGTCCGTTGTGACCGCGCCTACACCTCTGCAGACGCTGCGGGGGCGGCTGCTGGCTCGCGCGAGTTGATCTGCTACTGCAAGAGCTTCCCGACCTTCGGCAACCTAGCGCAAGAGCCGTGCCTGTCTGAGGCAGGCGGGACCATGTACACCTACCTGCGGATGCTGATCATAGCCGGCATCGCGATCGTCAGCCACTACCTGAACCTGTGGCTTGCTAAGGCCGCCGCCTATTTCATGCGCTTCAAGCTCCGCAGCACCGCAGTCATGTTCACGACCATCGCGGCTGCAATCGGCAGCCTCAGCGTCTGCGGGGTTCTGCCGATCCTGGTCAGCGCGGACATCGAGGGGTTCCGGCCCTCGGCGGGACTGGTGTTCCTGGTGAAGTGGTTCAGCGTGGACGTGACAGGGCTGGTGTACTTCACGGACACGGACGGGATCTGGCTGGACTACATCGGCAAGTACTCAGTGTTCTTCATGCTGCTTCTGCTGTTCACGCCCCTGCTCAAACTACTCGGGGTGATGTTCAGCAGGCTGTGCTGTGGCTGCGCGGCCACCACCCAGGACCAGCTCAATCGCGGCGCCTCCTTCTACCAGTTTGACTTCGGCCAGGACCTGGCTGAGGTGCTGGTCCTGTTCACCTTCGCAGTGCTGTTCGGCGCGGGCGTGCCTGTCCTGCTGCCGCTGCTGTTCGCCAACGTCCTGCTCCGTGCGCTGGTCAACACATGCCTGGTCACCCGGTTCTCGGTGCGGGAGAAGGGCTGACACCCGGAGTGAGCGTCTGCCTGCTGCGGGCGCTGGTGCTGGCAGGCGTGCCAGGGCTGATGCTGGGGGTGCTGGGTGTTCACGGCGACCCTGCCCGGCTTCAAGATAAACAAGCTGTTTTACGGTGGACATTGAGCTGATCGACCGGTTTCTGTCCATCACGTACCTGTGGATCATGACGGCAGTCTGTCTCGTCTGGTTCGTGGTGGATCTGCTGCTCTGGCTGTGCGGCTGCCTCTGCTGCTGCGCCGCCGAGCCCGTCACCCGCACCGAGAACCTGCAAGAGCTGGTGAGCCGGTCGAGCGGGTGGGCGTGTACAGCTACCTCAACCACGCAGACATAAAAAAGGAGGTTGATGTCAACAGCACCAACCAGATCAACCCTTCTGAATGACCTTTCCATTATTAAAGCATAAGTGCAACTCGCCACCCGGGCGCCTTCACGCCGGAGGCAAGGTTACCCCTGGCCAAGGGTGGGGGGGCGGGCGGGGGCCAGGCGGCCGGCGGACGAGGGCGGGAGAGAGGCCTGGCGCGTCGGGTTTGGTGGGGTTTAAGTTTAATTTTATCGGGGTGTGTAACTACTGAGTTGTTTGGTTAGGCATTAAATATAAAAATGGACAGGCAGAACTGCTCGAGGACCTTGCTTGCAGTCTCGGCAGCCATTGCTCTCGCCCTGGCCGCGGGCTGGCTCGCCGTTCTCGTAGGATTTCCAAGGCTTAATGATAGCCAGCAGGCAGTCCTCTGGCAGTGGCCCTCTACGCCGGCCGTTCTGACTGACCAGCTGCAGGTCCTGTCCGGGTTCGAACTGGAAAACCGGCTGTACTTCGCCTTCCTGCTCAGCACGGCCTTCCTGACCTGCCAAGTGCTGGCCCTCCCCGGCTGCCTGTTCATGGCGATCGCTGCGGGCCACTTCTACGGACTGTGGCAGGGACTGTCGCTGGTGGTGGGGCTGTCGATGGTGGGGTCGATGCTGTGCTTCGCATTCATGCGGAGTTTCCGACTGTGCCTGCCCGAGCGGCTGAGCCAGTCAACGCTCTGGCTGCGTTAGAGGTATCCCGGTCCTCCACCAGCCCCTACTGGCTGCTGCTCTCAAGCAGACTGTTTCCACTGGTCCCGCCCTCGATCTTCAATACGATCTGTGCCCTGGCGGAGGTGCCCGTGCTGCCTTTCATGTTCGCCACGTGCATCGCCTGCGTGCCCAGAGTGCAGTCTCTGTGCAGACGGGGGTGGCCCTCGCCGACCTGGAGCAGTTTGGCATGAGCTGGAGCACCCTCCTCGCGCTGCTGGGGCTTTTCGCCTTTTCAGTACTTCCGATGCTGTTCAAGAAAAACGACGAGGAGACCGACTCGGACAGCGACAAGACCCTTCCGAGTCGTACGCCAGCCTCTAGGTGTCCGAGGCGGACTCCGGACTGGCGGCAGAACTCTGAAATTTAAAGTCAATTTTATGCGCAGCGGGCAGTGCCGATCTCGCTGATTGTTAGCAGCTCCTCCGTAAACACGAATTGCCGGTCCTTCTGCTTAATCCACGGCACCACCCCCCGGAACTATCCCACGCTCCGCACGAACCTGCCCAGCTCCTCCCGGTCGAACGCTATCTGCACCGGCCTCACCGGCATGGCCGGATAGGACACACTCAGCCCGATGCTCCTGCCGCCCCAGGCCACTCTCGGAAACAGGTCGGACAGGTAAAATTCCAGGTCGTTGGTCCGGAACAGGTCGAAGGGCTCGCCCCCTGCACTGCCGTCCCTCTAGAATAGCTGGACGAGAGCAGGCAGGCGATCATTGATGATCTGGTCGTTGGTCAGGATGGAGGCTAGCATCTTGACTGCCTCAGCCTGCAGGCCCATGAGCAGCAGGCAGACAGCTGCGTTATGCCTCAGCTGCAGCACTGTGAAGGTTTCTTCGTTCTCCTGCGATCTGGCGCTCGTGAAGGTATCCAGCTCCTACATCATCCCGACCAGGGCCTCCGAAGCGGACTCATAGTCTCCGCGGGCGAACAGGCAGAGCGCCCGCAGCTGCCGCAGAGTGAGGTGGTTGAACAGAGCTGGCTCATCGGCCTCTGTGAGCAGGGTCTAAACAAGCTCTAGGATCTTTGGATGGTTCTATGACTAAAGTAATGCTTCTAGGACGCGGATGTCTTTCTAGCAGGAGCCCGATGCTCGGGCGAGCTCGGATGCCTTACTGATGTCACCCAGCTTGATGTAGCACTTAAGCCTCAGGTCGTCGAAATCAGGGCCCTCGAACCCTTCGATCTCCTCGAAGCAGGCCTCATACTCCGCCCCCGCGTACAAGAACCTGCCGGTCTGCTCTGCGGCCTGGCTCTGGTCCGCAGAGAGGGATTTGTACTTTTTGATGCAATATAGTGCGTGCTCCATCTGGCCAGTGGCCTGGTGGCAAGCTGCCTTGCAGCAGTAAGGGAACGGACCAGCCGGGTCAAGCTTGCAGCACACCGAAAAGTCGGCTAGGGCCTTGTCGACCTGTCCCAGTTCCAGGCAGATCATGCCCCTCAACTGGTAGTCCTTGAGAGTCGAGCATTCCACTTGGATGGCTAAGGAGATGTGTTCGTGGGCCTCGGGGTAGAGCCCCATGTACGCCGCGATCAGGGCCCGCAGTCTGAGACACTCGTACTTGACCTCGCTCTTGAGAGCATGAGAGCAATAGCAGTCCGCCTGTTCCAAGGTCTATTCCGGGAAAGATTCATCTTCCTCAAGCATTCTTCTGATCCTGGCCACTGCCAGGTAGAAGTAGGGCTAGCTGGACTGTCTGGTAAGTTCCTCGAGCTGGCCCTCGGCCTCTTCGAGGCGGCCCGTCGAGAGGTCAACCATGGCGAGACTAAAGGCGTGGTTATAACTGCCTGGTGAGAAGTAGTCGACGGCCTCAGCAGGCAGTCCCGAGGCCAGCAGAGCAAAGCCAATGTGCGCTCGTGCTTCCTCACGCAGATATGAACAGAGACGGGTGCTGGCGGCCAGAGGCTGGAGGGTGCGGATGCCTGGCTGATGATCAACATACCCTCTTAATAGTCCTTCTTCTGGACCAGAGTCAGCCCGTCCAGCAGACTATTCCAGACAGGGTCCGAAGGCACTCTGCCGAGAAGGTGCTGGGCCTGGTGGTACTGCTTCATCCTCACAAAGTGTACCAGCAAGGCGTAGGCCGCCTCTTGCCGGAGGGCCTGGTCCTTGCAGTCCCGGATGACCTGCTCAAACAGGATTGCTGCGTTCTCATACTGACTTTGCAAGGCCAGCTCTTTCCTTCCAGCAACAGCTTTTAGAAATGCTTTGGCTATCCTTACGCGATCTCATTGAGGCAGTGCCGACAGTCCTCAGCCCGCAGCAGTTGCAACAGTAATTTGGCCTTTCGGATCTGCTTTTCCGCGGTTGGTTTCAGCTTGATCGCCATATCGATGTGTTCTAAGGCCTGCTCCGATTATCCTCTTTCGGCAGCAGATCGGAAAGCAGCATATGGGCAGTCGCCTGCCGAGGGTCCTGATTTATTATCGTCCGCAATTCCTGTTCAGCTCCACTCGTTAGCCCGGCAACTAATAGGTTCTTGACCAAGACCAGTCTCACCTGCGGCTCATCAAAGTGCACAAGGCAGGCTCGGATGTATTCTATGCTGAGCTGGCGATCATGCGAGCGCTTGGCCATTGCCGACAAATAGAGATAGACATCTTTCTTGTAGGCCGGGCTCTTGCACACATCGACCGAAAGACTTTCGCGGCTTATTGTTCGCTGCAGACATGAGGTGACACAGCGCCTGCATATAGAGCAAGTCCACGTCAGAGGAGTCTAGTTTTTGCAAGAGCTGGAGGCAGAGCTGGTACTGCCGCTGGTTGAAGGCCTGCTGGGCTGCCAGCTTGTTCCTGCTGCGATGGTGCCCCAGCGACAGCCTGCGCTCGGATTATTTTTTGACATGCCTGGAAACACTGCGGTGCCGGGTCTGGAAATCCATGTATTGAGGGGCGAGCTTGTATTCGGACTCGGGCTTGCTGCGGGGGAAGGCATGCGAAAGGCGCTTGCGGGGCCGGGTCTCGGCGGGCTCGCTGATCTGAAGTCGTTTAACCTGTGAAAAACTGAGTCTCGACATCGTTTAATTAATGTCCGACGAGCAGGAGCCCGAACAGGAGCCACAAGAGCCCGTCTACCAGGAGGACCCGGAGTACCAGCTCGACCCTGAGCTGGTTGCCCACCGTGCACGGTAGGCCACCGCCCGCGAGTTCGAGCAGGCGCTGCGGGGCGGGCTGAGCGGGGTAGACGAGTCCTTCGACGGGCGCAGTTTCAACTACGTGAAACTGGACCTCGAGTACAAAGGACTGACAACAATTCTAAGCCAAATCGAGAAGTACCCACACCTGCGGGAGATCCGGCTCGGCTCTAACTTCCTGACCTCGATGGAGGGGCTGTAAACCTTGCCTTACTTGATATCACTGGACCTGTCCAAAAACAGCATCGAGAGCCTTAAGCCTCTGGCCACTGACATTTTCCCGCATCTTGAGACGCTCGACCTATCCGGTGCAGGGCTCACCAGGCAACCGCATCACGAAGCTGCCCCTCATCCGGCTGCCCAGTCCTCCAGACCTCGAGCTCAGCAGGAACGCCTTGGAAACGGTCGAG